>NC_030859.1:3148628-3197722 GCF_000208745.1 Theobroma cacao
TATATATATATATATATATATATATATATATATGTATGTATATATATATATATATATATGTATGTATTTTTGCTCTTCTATCTTGCAATATACACACACACACACGATAATTCTTTTGTCTCAGAGGTAACAACTTAACATGAATTCCAAAAATTGCTTCCTTGAAGTTACACTAGATTTTTCTACTCAATATATAACACTCTATAGCATCTAAACTACCACAAAAAAATAAGAGAATGTTACCATAACTCAAACCAAGCTCACTGCTCACCTCAATAGTCGCTGCAGTAGTCTTTTCAAATGCATTATCATGACCCTCTTTTGGCAGTTTCTGGGAAGCACTCAATTGATCAAGTTTTTTCTTCAGATCAGAAGCTTCAATATCCATTCTGTCATTTGAAGGCAGATCACAGAAAAAAAAGATCGAAAGTAAAGTGTATTCAGGATATTAGAAGAGGTTAAAACTAATTTGAAGAGAAGAAAAATAAAATAATGTATAATTATGAAAGAAAAAACCGTTTCAGGGCCAAAAACACACAACATTTTATCATTGTCACAAACATGAGCTGATAACTCAAAGCCAAAGTACAGAAAACAAGACAGGAAAGACTATAACATTATAAAATTGGGCTAAAAGACAGGAAAGGGAAGCTCTTTGTTCTTAAACAACCTTACAAGATCAGCATTGATTTTCAACCCCGTTATGGCACCTTGTGCAAATTGAAGCAGTTCCTCCCGCTTCACCTGTATAATCCAACATTTGAAAAGATTGGGGAAAAAAAAGATAAGAAAAAAATGGAAGTTAAAACATGAATCTTTGTAAATGAACTGCATTGTGAATGTAGCATAGTTTTGAATAGTTACCAGCACTTCATCTTGGTAGCTAGAAAAAGCAGTAGCTAGATCCTGTACACTGCTCACTATTGCATTGTGAACTTCTTTTCCTCCAGTGAGGCAGAGCCTGCAGGTAGTATTATATAATTAAAGCAATTTTCCAAATCCAATTTAAGTTTCAGGCTAAATATTTGTGATCATAAATTATTTTCTGGCTTCATCAAACAAAATCTACAACATGCAGAAACTGAAATCATTCCGCAAAGCAATTCATTAAAAAACCTGGCAAACCCAAAATGTTGTTCATCCAGTCTATAATAAAGCAAAAGTCATAAAGTGAGAGGACTTGCCCAAACATCTCCAGGAGCAGAGAAATTTCTTCATCATTTGGTGCTTCAAGAATCTGAATAATAAAAAAGATTTAACCTGCGTTAACCTCCATGATCAGAAATTCCAAAAACATAAAAATTCATTAGAACTACTTAGTGGCATTTTTTTAAGAAACAAGAAGCTCTCACTGTCATAACATTAACTCATTAAGGTTAGCAAATAATGACAAGAAGATCTCCAAATCCTGATCATGATTAGATAAAATTTCAGAAAATTAGACATCCATGATACTCCAGCAGAAAAAGTATCAATATCTACAACAACTTATATGTACTCAAATTAGATAAAACACAACAAACTCAGATCTTTCTAATAACCTTCTTAAGAAATAATTCAATCACTAAAAATTTCTACCTAACAATATTAATACCTAAATAATAGAACTATGACATACTGCCATATTAAGGTCAGTAAATGTGAGCTACAAAGATTCTTATTTGTATCATTTTATTTATTTCC
This sequence comes from Theobroma cacao, assembly GCF_000208745.1. Taxonomy (NCBI): domain Eukaryota; kingdom Viridiplantae; phylum Streptophyta; class Magnoliopsida; order Malvales; family Malvaceae; genus Theobroma; species Theobroma cacao. Next base: position 3,150,312 of record NC_030859.1, read on the forward strand.
TCATTGTCACTATCCCATTTTATATAGTCAAAACTAGGTTGTTATGATAGCGCAAGGCATAACTGGCCTTGAAACACACTCATAACTCACCAACCTTGATAGGAATTCAATGATCTTGAACAAAATTTAAAGGGTAATGCTCCCCTTATTCCATCGCACTCTGGACCAAGGGAAATTTCCAGTAAAGACATTATAACCCTGGGTCTCCGAAGCTCAGGTACTAGGGTAGTCATCTGTTTATATTTGGACCATCGATCATTCAGTTATCAATAGGCAATGTCAAAAACTTAACCAGGTTCCTGATAAAATGTTAATTTCTTTTTGTTTAAATAATCTATCTTGATTGTTCATTTTATCATTTTTTGAGAGCAAGATTTATATACAGAATTATCACACCTGAAATGTTCACTTTTCTAAACCCTTTAATTGCCTAATCCTCTACAAAATTAGCGAAGCATGGCAAGAAATGTTCACAAAGGCATATGATATTCAACATTCTAAACTAACTTGACAAATTCTGATCAAAAAGCAAATATGAAAAACTGACCAAGATACCAAATCATACCATAGATATTGTGATGCCCTCTAAAGCCTGGCTTTGAAGAAAAACCTCTCGGAAAGTCATTGGTGCACCCCCAATATCAGAGTCATAATACAAGACCTATCCGTCATTAAAAAATAAATAAAAAACGAGAGTTAAGATACAAAAAACTTCTTTATGAGATGTAGCAACTTTTTAACACTACAAGTTGTTTCAGAAAAAACAATCAACAGGATTAGTTTCAAGATCCAACAAACAACAATACACTTATAACAATAATACGTGGATATGCTGATAAGGTATCTTAACATTTTTCACCTAACTTATGCAAACAATATATAATTTGATATCAGACTACTAGGAAAAAGTCGACCTACCTTATTCACTTATTAAGTGGACATTAACAAATTCATACATTTTACAACTCAATAACTAAAGAAAGGCATGAATAAGTAACACATAAGGCACTACATACAATTTGGTAATCATTACCATACAGGAATAGCTCACCATAGACTGTCTTTTTGGGTTCTCCTTTGCTTCTTCAGAAGCAATAATTTGCTCAAGGCTCTTCTCACTGCCTTCAGATGAACCTCCAGATAACTTCTCAATTTCTTTCACTGCAACCAACCATCTTCTCAGCACCATAACTCTCTCCGAACCCCTACAAGAGATTGCTGCTTCCTCCAATCTTTTTATGGTTTGCTTTACACTCTTGAGACTCCGAGACCCCTGCACAAATGTGCAACTTAAGCAAGTCCAATGGGAATATTATAAGAAACGTACAACAGAAAAAAGAACTGCTAAAACCAAACAGAAGAAAAATTTTATTAATTCAAATTAAGAAGATGGAATGATAGCTGATTTTTATATGATAACTGACTAGATCATAAAGCTGTAATTTACTACTATTCTACATGTCACATTTTGACATTAGATCAAACTTTTCTCTTCCTAGCACCATTACTTGAAAGGAAAATCACCAAAGCCACTTAAAGTTACAAAAAGACACCCTAATAGACCAATTTGTTAATTTTGAATAAATGCCTTTTTTTTTTCTTTTTGCAATTATTACATACTTCATTATTCTCTAATTGAACAACCAAAAAACACAAACAATTGAAAACCAAAATGAAAACACTAAAAATTAACAAACATGAAATTAAAATATAATAAATAGTTTCCAAAATAAAGTACTAAAAAATTCCAAATAAATTTTAAAAAAAAAAAAACAAATTTTCAACCTGCAATTTCAAACCTTCCAAACTAACTAAAATTCAGCCTCAAATTCCAATCCAACCTATACACCTCAACACGCAAATAGGACAATTTTTAAATGTATATATATATATATACATGAAGAAAGAGAAATAAATTACAATGCGATCCTGAAAGAGTTTGGCTCCTTCAGCGACAGCTTGACCGGCGTGATGAACAACGGTATCGGCATAGTTCTTGATGTTTCGAGTGAGGTTATTCTTGTTCCCAACCTCCACCGCTTTGTTCACCGCCGTTCTCAGCCACGACATGTCGTTCCTTTTTCTCCTGTCACCGCCCGATCGATCAATGCAATTATGTTAAATAAATTTTCCCTTTTCTTTTCAGGAATTGTAGGGTTTTTGGAGGTCGAGGAAGAGAGAGAAACGAGGAAAAATATTTTTTATTATTTTTGGTTGTATGATGAAGGAGAAGATGAAGAAGACGAAGTTCGGATGTGGACTTTTTTAGGGCGATGTGACGTCGTTTTGGACCACACAACCTACCGGTCTTGTCCTGTCTTCAATACTCCGTTAGATATTTTTTGCTTTATTTTTTCTCTTTGGAAATAATAAATACGTAAGATTTTATTTTTTATTTTTTTATCAATTTATAATTTTGGGAAAAGAGAATTGAGTTTAGTTTTTTGTATAAATATTTTAATTTTCATTGTGAAGAGTGTAAATTTCGATATTATTTTTTTATACTTCATACAAAAGTCGATAAGAACTAAATTAAAAAATTATTCTTTTTCATTTTATACATGTCACTCTTTTCTTCTTAAAATTCTAATTCAAAAAGAAAATGTGCAAGTTAAATTTTTTATTTTTCGTTTTACGATGAATTACTGAAAATTTCATCCATTCTAAAAAAATTCTTGAATCGATATTGTTAAGTTTAAAAAATTGTGTCAATTTATATTATATAATTAATTGATCCAAAATAATATTTTAAACAATATTTTTAATTCTTTTTAATCAATTTTGAGTTTTGGAAAAAGAGAATGAAAATTATTTTTTTTGGAAATTTTTTTAAATTTTATTTTTAAGGATGTAAATTTTAATATTATTTTTATATATTCCATGTCACGGACTAGAATTTAATCCCAATCTCATACAGTCTTAAACTTATAAATTATGGTAAAAAATTTATATTTATATTCTCAAGCTTTATCCCATCTTTTATTTACGTGGGATGTATGGCATTCTACCCCATTCATGTATCTCTTATGACGGTCTCAAATCAATAAATATTAAGATCTACTCTAATATCACTTGTCATGAGTCAAAACTTAAACTCAATCCCGCACAAATTTAAGTTTTGAAAATAAAACTTAAGTAAGCTTATATCACGAGCTCATATTCTCAATTCAAAATATATACTTGATTAATGATGAAAAACTCACATTTATATTTTCAAGACTCATTCATCTCTTATTGATGTGAAATACGTGATATTTCATATGAAAGTTGATATAAATTAAATAAGAAAAATTACTCTTTTTCATTTTATATATTTCACTATTTCGATTCGAAAATAAAAGAAAACATTCAACTTAAAATTGTACTTTTCATTTTTCTATGAATATTTGAAATTTCCATCCATTTTAAGGAAATTCATTAACCATATTGTTACTTTTCGAGAATATCATATAATTAATTGATTCAAATTAATATATTAAAACACTATTTTGTATTTTATTTTATCAATCAAAATAAAAGAAAATTGAAATAAAAAATTCATATACGTTATGGAATTGGGCTTTATTGTAGCCAGAACCAATTTAATAGAATTGGTCTAGATTCTAAGCCCAAATTAAAATTAAGGCCCGTTTAGATTATGACAAAAGCCTAAAATCTGGTTTAAGTAAATTTTGGGCCAAGATCCAATTAAGAATGTGGATTCATCTAATCATGAAGTTGGGCTTGAGCTTACTTTCTTTTTTTTTCTTTTTCTAGTATTTTATTTTGTTTTGAAATAATGCTAGAAAAAAATCTCAAACTATTTTAAAAAATAAAATAAATATTTATTCTTTTATTACGTTTAATCAAATTCGTGTATTTATATTTTAAGTCAAAAAAACTTTTATAACTATTAATTGACTAATCGTCATTAATTAAAATATCAATTATCATTTTATATTCATATAACATCCACATGACGTTAATGTAAAAAATAAAAATATTACATGGTTGTATGTATCATCATGCTACACTTGTATCACATGTCATTATCAATTATATGAATGTTGCTTCCATATTACATGTTAATAACCAAATGCCATTACTATGATGCTCAAAATATAGATTTCCCATTCTCTATTGAATAGTAATAATAATAACAATTATCAATTTCCATATACTTGTATCCAAGATTGAAGGTAAGATTGAAACGACCAAAAAGCCCCGTTTTCGTCCAAAGAGCCAAGGCATCAAGTTCGGAATGATGGATGGCACTCCATGAAACACCATTCGAGAATCACCAACAAATATGAATACATTTTCATTTTTATTTATGTTTTTATCAATTACAATTTATCAACATATCATATTATCGTCAATTATGATATGTCAACATGTTACGTTAGTGTCATGTGACATAGAAGGATAAGTAGTATTTTGACGAAGTCAACTATTAATCATATTTAAAATAAAAACATAAAGGCTTGTTTTGTTCAAATTAAAAACATAAGATTTTAATTGAATGTAATAAAAGAATAAAAATTGATTCAAAATTGAAATTCTCAAAAAAAAAAATTAAAGAGCTTTTCAAATTTGAAACATTTTTTTAGAAGTATAATTAGATCCACTGTCAATTATTTGTCTATATTGTTTTATTACGTTTAATCAATTTTTTATATTTTTATTTTAAATCAAATCAATTTTTATAATTAATAATTAATTAATTATTATTATTAATCAAAATATTACTTGTCATTTTTTATCATACTGATATGATATATTAATATATTATAATAGATAATTACGTAACATGCTTATATAACATAATAACATAATCATGCCTTCTTTCCGTTCTTTCTCTTTTTCTCTTACCAAAGACAATACAGAGGTAGTTGATGAAATTTAGCCATCAATTTTCTTTTCGTAGGGACCTCCCATTACCTAAACAAGAAAGGAAAAAGACCATTATCAGACAAAATGTTTGACTGGAAAAAAAATACGGACTATATAAATTTTAAATTAAATTAATTACCTTCAATGTCATAATATCTGGTCGGACCATATTGAAACCGAAAATATATTTTCATGCAAATTCCAAACAAACTCTTCCTTAAATGGGCAGCAAATACCTAACATGAAGATTATCGAAAGAGGAGCTTTATTAACAAGACAATTAACATATTAAGTAATATTATGTTTAATATATTGAAAGTCATCACATAATTGTTGATTATTATATTTAATATAAAAATATTATTATAAAATGAAAAATTAACTAAGTATGTCAATGGGTAAGATAATCTTACTCAAATTTGTGATAGGTAATAGTTTTACTACTTGAACTATATTATCATATATCCTAATCTTATTTAATTAATTCGAATAATGTAAAGCCGTAAATTTATTTCGAAACTTCTCTCAGAACTTGGGATTTGGGAAATTTGTTCCAAGGTTTTTGGCTTTTAGCTTCTTATGCACCAACTATTGACTTTTGTCATTTTTAAAATTTAGTTTTTTTATATTGTTATTGACTCTTGCAAAAATTGGAGTTGAAAACTTCAAACTTGCAAGAGTGTCACTCTCAATTGGGGGTAGCTAGATATATAAACTTTCATTAGAAGCAAGATTTTTATTCCTTTTTTGTTATTAAAATATTATAATTTCAAATTTATATTTTATTTGCTTTTTAGTTGTTAAAAATTACCAAAAAATGAAAAATAAACAAAGATTTAATTTGCAAAATGTGCATAGGTAAGGAGCAAGCAAATTCGATAGCATCGAATATTTTATTCATTAGTTGGTACATAATCTTTCTATTTAAAAAATAAAATTTAAATTCTCGTTCCTTCCAAATCTAAAAAAAAAAAGCAAATTCGATAATATAAAATAACAAAATAATTTAAAGATTTTATTAATAAATATCTTTAATGTATTTTTTATGATTATTTGAATATGTTAATATTTTTTAATAATATTGAATTTGTTACATTAATTATCAATTATGGTATTTAATATAAAATATTATTATTAATAATATTTTATTTTAGTTTAATCTTAAAAAGTGCCTTTAAAACGCTCCTCATGACAAGATTTTGTTTCCTACTTCGGTTACACCTAATCTTCCTGTTTTGCTTGCACGTGATCTCTAAAGTCAAGTCACGTGCCCGTATCTACCGCTACCACTGTCAACTAATCCACTACCGCCCTCTCTTTTTCCCAATAATTACACAGCTACCACGTTCCCTCCACTCCACTATAAAACTCACCGTTTCATTCCTATTTCCTCACCGGAAAAGAAGAAGAAAGAGAAGGGTCTATTCAACTGTCGCAAAATGTCTACGTCACCGTGCGTCGCCGGAATCCAGGTGGAGAACGTTACTTTCCCTCCAAATGTCAAGCCCCCGGGTTCCACCAAAACTCTGTTCCTTGGTGGCGCAGGTTAGTAATCTGCGCATCCTTTCTCGCACTCTTTCTGAAATCCGTTCGAATTCGACCGCTTTCTTTTTTTTTTTTGGTTTTTGTTAATGGTTAGTGCTAACATGCGCCAGGGGAGAGAGGATTGGAAATCCAAGGAAAGTTCGTTAAATTCACAGCGATCGGAGTTTACTTGGAAGAAATCGCCGTGGAGTCCCTCGCAGTTAAGTGGAAGGGTAAGAGTGCCGAGGTGTTAACGGAATCCGTTGAGTTTTTCAGGGACATCGTTACAGGTAATTTAAGGTTCTGTTTTTTTTTTTGAAAAAGTATTTTTCTTTCTTTCCAATTTTTTAAGAAACAAACAGAGCCTAACAATTTCATAGGTATTAATTATATGGTAATTTTCCAATCATTGGGGATGATTCCAATCATGGGGGGATTATGCATTTGTCTTGAACAATTTTCCTGGAAAAAAATCTGGGTATTTATTGTAGTTGAATTCCATTATTTTAAGTCATAATATTTTGGATTATAAAAAATTTGGATTTCATATTTTGATTATTTTAGATTCGAGTGATATTGAAGTTCGGATTATTTTAGCTTTCAATCAAGTTTTAGTTTCGATTATTTTGGATTTTTCAATCAATTTGATTGGATTAAATTACTGATTTTTCTAAAACAGAATATTTTAAATATCTACTAAACTATTCAAAAAAATTTATTTATTTTATTACGTTTCATATATTTTTATATGAATCAAATTAATAGGCTTTTATAATTAGTCTGAACGTTACTTGCTGTTTCATGCCTATGTAGTGTTGATATGAGGTTGACTTGCAATGTGAAAAATATAAAGTGATTATGTTATCATGTCACATTATCTTCTATTATGTTATGTCAATATCATGTGGCATTGATTAAAAATAATTGTCGTAACGTGCGGGTTCGAGAACTCGACCGTCAGACGCGATGAAAATTTTAAAAAATTAGAAAAAACTAGGAGTCACCATCAATCTTTTTTACTAGGTGAGATTGGTCACCTATTAACTCGATTCTAATCGATGAAGCCTTAAATTAATTTTAAGCCCACAAAAAAGAACCCTAAATTGGTTTACGTTTTTCTAGATCTAAGTTTGAGAGTACGGTTATATTCGGGGAAGGATTAGCATCCCCGGGACGCCCGTTCTATGAACGGTACTATTTTTATATTATCCTATTAGGCTTTAATTTTTAATTTTACTATATTTTTTTAGTTATTATTTTTTTATTTTATCTCTTATTTAACCTAAAATGGAATGCAAGATGAGATGCATGTCGTGAGATAAAAATGACGGACGAGCAACCTTTTATTGAGGATGTTCTCTCGAATCTGCCCATCATACTGGTGGGATCTGGGGTGTTCTCTCACCTAAGAAATTATTTGAGAAATTTACCTTTGCAAATTCGACGAATAAATCCCGTTATCGGGGTCATCGTACGTTTTTTTTTAAAATAATATTTTCATGCATAATGAACTTAATTGGGGCAAAAGCCTTTTATTAAAGACGTTTCTCGAGCCCTCCCATCATACTGGTGGGATCTGAGGATATTTTTTCACCCAGGGGACTTTCCGAGGAATACTCGCCTTCGCAAGATCCTTGAGAGATCCCATCATCGGGGTTTAAAGTCGAAAACAGAAATATTTGTATGCAATGATACGCATGATGTAACATGTATATATGCTATGCTAATGCAATTATCTATTTTTTTGTTATTTTTTTATTTAATTATTATTTTCATTTTATTTCATATTATCATATATTCTATTTTTTATTCTCCTATATTTTATTTTTTTATATTCTAAGTTTCTCCTATATATTGCTTGATATTTCTTATCTTATCATTTTTTACATAATATTTATTAATCTATATCTTATACCATTAAATATTTAATACTTGATTTTAAATCATTTAGTGTTTTGGGTTTTCCTCATTAATAGTTTTTATTATTTGTCTATTTATTTAATGTCATGGATATTATCTTTTTCACAAATTTATTATATACATATCTGAATTATTATCATTATTGTTTTATTTTATTTATTTTTTATTTTTTTATCTATTATTTGTTTATTTATTATTTTTTTGATGATTTTGTGTTGTTAATTTTTTATTTTTATAAAAAATTTCGGGATCTCGAAATCGAGGCCCTCCCATCATACTGGTGGAGCCTTAATTCGAATTCCGAACCTAGGGAAAATTGGCCCGGGATTGCGACTTTTCGCTTCCCGACCAATCATCCCATTCTCGGTATATTATATTTGTAATTAATATCATGGTATTTTTGTTAAAGAGTTAAATTTTCTAATATTGATTCTCATAACTATTTTATTATAATTATTTTAATACTTAATCTAATATTTTCTAATTTTTTAATTTAATATATATATATATTTTTAGCTTATCATTTATTTGTTTCATTTATTTTTATATTCATTATTTATCTCCATCTACATTTCTCTAGAAACACATCCCAATTTGCAATTCATTTTATATATATATATATACTTCACTTACCTTGGCTAAAATTCTTTTAATAAAAATTATCTTACATTTAAATTTTCTTACTTATATTTTTTTATTAATATTTATATATATTTATAATCCTTTATTTTTATCATCTTCTTAATCCTAAAAATAATAAATAAAAATTTTAAAAATATTATACTAAAATAATTTAATTATAATCCTACATAATTATTAATCAATAATCCTAAGGACCAACAAGATGGACTAGCCCAAATCACAACAATTCTAAAGAAAATGATAAGGAATTTACCTTTATGGGTCAAATTGACCCAACTACCTAGCCTGCTTCAGTCCAATATGCTATTCTAAAGTCGGCAGATCTCTTCCAAAACGCACTGTTTCAGTGCCTTGTTCAGCAGCCCTTGATGTGCTCAAAACGACGCCATTTGGAGAGAATAAAAGCGGATTTTGGGTGAGTTACCAGCCCTTGTCCGCATCCTGCCAATCGTTCCCCTCTCCCCTTTTCTCTTTCTCTTTTTATTTTTTTTTTTTTTTTTTTGTTTGTTGTTTATCTTTTATTTATTATTATTTTATTATATACATATTTTTTATCATATATTTATTTATTATTTTTTAAAACACCAAAATATGGTGTCTACAATAATTAATTAATTTTTAATCATAAAAGCTTAATTTAGTATGATAGAAAAATAATAATTTATTTAAATTTATCTGAATAATTCAGTAATTTTGTAGATATATTAACCGCAAGTCATGTCAAATTTAGATATTTTTGTAATGATTTATGTCATGGTACAATTTATTATTTATTATTTATAATCAAATTAACCTTGACATATTGGTTAACATTCATAGGTGCCTTTGAGAAGTTCATACGGGTGACAACAATCCTGCCATTAACGGGTCAGCAATACTCTGAAAAAGTGTCAGAGAATTGTGTTGCCATTTGGAAATCTCTTGGACTTTACACTGACGCAGAAGCAAAAGCCATTGAAAAGTTCCTTGAGGTGTTCAAGGATGAAAACTTCCCACCTGGCTCCTCCATTCTTTTCGCACTGTCAGCCCATGGTTCATTAACAGTAAGATGCAAAACCATTTCAAAAGATTGAAACTGTCATTTGGTTTTGATTTACTAGTGATTAATTTTGATTGAGAATATGTGAATTGCCATAAGATAGATGGTAACTTTGGTCCTATTCCATTGTCTGAAACAACAGATCAGCTTTTCCAAGGATAGTTCTGTGCCAGAAGTTGGGACAGCAGTGATAGAGAATAAACTACTTGCAAATGCAGTGCTGGAGTCTATCGTTGGCAAGGATGGTGTTTCTCCTGTAGCAAGGAAAAGCATGGCATCAAGATTATCAGCATTGTTCGATGACACTGTTGAGAAGGCGGCCCAGAATGGGAAACCGGAGTGTCAGTAGTTTCCTGTCTCTCAGACCAGCTGATATGTAATTTCTTCTTCAACCGTGAGTGTGCTTAGAAAATAAAATAGATTTATAACATACAGAGTCAAATATTCCACGAATCATCTGGGGTATCTCTGTTTGAAGGAAATGATTCCAGATGTGCCAAATAACTAAAGTTTATGTATTTTTCAGAACTGGAGTTCGACCAAATTTGAGTTTTCACATTTTGTACTTGATTAACTTTATTGGCCATATTTCTATTTGTCAATTGCCATGATATGGTTAGATTAAAGCTGAACTAGAGTATGCCATGCGATGCACTCATGTAATATATGCAAAATAATGTTTATTGAAATATATAAATATTTTAATAATCATATGGTGATCACTTTACATAAACATTTATAAAGCTATTTGTCAACTGTAATGTGTTCAGAAAATGTCAAAAGTTATTCAATTGTTTAAGCGGTAATCTATTTTGTATTGGGTTGAAAATGTTTTATACTTAATTTTGTATTTTTTGATTGGTGATTCTTTTCCATGACTGGTTGCTGCTGGCTTTTGAGGTGTTGAGTCTGGAAACAACTCTCTTCGTGATGGTGGAAGTTGCTTTTGAGAGCAATCAAATATGATCTGAGGCGGTGTGACGTGAATTGTTGTAGTAGCACATGAGGGGAGATAATGTTGGTCTTAAATTTGATTGCAATCAAAGAGTTTAAAATTGATAACCAAAGGCCACAAACTCCATTTCGCTAATGTCATCTTGAATAATGGTTTGTATGCAATACCTAAAATATCATGAGAAGTTGTATGCATATATTATCATAATGCAGTAACTATATATCTAATGAATTAAAAGAAGGAAAAAGAAATTTATTTTTAATGTGCATGCTTAAACTAAAGTACAGTGAGAAATTGATGCATATATATAATAGCGAGTGAAATTTGTAATTAAAATATTTATTAAACTTTTACTTTATAGTAAAATATATTTTGCAAATGCCATTTCTAATCTATTTCAAGTGAAGTTGGACTAATTGCAAAGATAGAATTGTCGGATACGAATATCATTATAAAAGTTCAATAATTAAGTTTGAGAAAAGTTTAGATTGAGGTCAATTAAAGGTTTTTATGTTGTATTTGCAAATTTTGTTTACGATATAAGGAAATCAAATCTACTAAGCATGATTTGGTGAATCAGTGTTTTTCTTATTGAAATTAAGTATGATGAACTCAAAGAAATGTTAAGGTATATTTTGATTAACAAACAACAATTATAATTATAATTTTTTTTTATAATGTATAGAGAGCCTTCCTTGAGTTGAGGTGCAAATAGTAAGCAAAATCATGGCACAATCAAACCGAAAAAGAAAAACCCAAACAATAGATTGAATGATAGCACCATCGAAATATGAACAATCGAAGAAAATGCAAACCCAACTCCAACACAATAAAAGGAGTGAAGAAGAAAAGAATGTACAAAAAATGAAAAAGAAAAACAAACCAACTGAAGATAAAGTCACAAAAACCATGACAATAAAAAAAATGGATATGCCAAAAAAAAAAGTAAGCTAATAACATAAAAACCAACAAAACCCAAAGAATCAAACAACATCCAAAAAACAAAAACATCAACTGCAAAACTGAGAACAAAACCAATAATAGAATAACAACAAAAGAAAAGAAAGGAAAAGGCACAACATATAATTTTTTGATAACAGGCAGATAAAAAAACATTACATGCGCAACTTAAAAACTTAAAAACAAAAGCATCGATAGAGAGGACATAGACAAAAACTACGAAAGAATAAATAAAAAAAAAATCAAACCTGGAAAATATAGTGAAACAAAAGTCAAAAGAACTTGTAAGAAAAAAAAATCAAACCATGAGCACGTGAAAGGGAAAAATCGAAAGAAAAATATAACTTGAAAAACCAAAACATAAAGCAAATTAACATAATCAAACCAAAGTAACATAAAAACCACGGATCAAAACAAAAGAAAAAATAAAAATCACAAAACAAAGAAAGATTCATACAACAGCGAAACTGAAATGCTAAAAAAAAAAAATATAAATCACAAATCAAAATAAAAAAAAAAGAAACAAAAAAAAAAAACAATAGTTGAACAAATCAAAGACTAAACAAAACAAAGAAAAAAGCACCAAAACAAACAAAAAAGCTAAGAAAAATAAAAAAAAAATGAAAATAGCAGTAAAAAAAGAGGACAAAAAGATGAAAAACATGGGGAAAGTAAAAGAAGAGAAAGGGCAGAGAAACTTAGGGGAGAAGCCAAAATTTAGAGGCTAAAGAATAGAGAAAGTGAAAGAAGAGAGGGAGGAGAAACTTAAGAAAAGGAAAAAATGATTAAAAAGCCATGCCCATTTCAATAAAAAAAAAAATTGACAGAGGTTTCAATTGAATGACATGGCCACATGTTTCTCAATTAAGCCAACACGTAGTAGCCAATTGACCCTTTTCAACATAACTCAATAACAACTCTCAGTCAAGTAAAAATTAGAACATCACGTGTCACCTTCAATTGCTCTTAATTGTCCCCTCCCCGGGACAACTTATAATTATAATAGTTTTTGAGGTTGGAGTAAGGGAGAAGGATGGCTCTAGTCATCTTGATGGATGTACGTATGTGTACGTATATATATATATACATGTATGTATGTATACCCTAGCCATGTATATCAATGAGTTCAGTAAAGTAAAAGTTGCTGAATGCTGGTTAGAGCTTCCTCAAAATGTGCAAAATCTGTTCATATTCTTTTTAGTATTCTTCTTAAGGTGCAGAAGAAGAAGAATCACAATCCAACAAAAGTCTTCGCATTAGTGGGAGCAGATAGAAACCAACTACAGGACATACACCTTTTCGGTGTCAATGTACAACGACCTAATTTCTAGGTTAATTTCCTTCTCTTGGCATATGTAAGAAAGAAATTATTATTTATACTTTCTTAAGATGATTAGAAGTCAAGATTCCGATGAAATTATCACCTTTTTCCAATCTCTCCTAGCTAGCTATCAAGCCTTGCTTTCTATAAGCAGCTAGCTATATATCAAGTCCGCCTAATAGTAATGGCTTCAACCACATCAATAAAACAAAGCTAAACACCATCATTTTCTTCTAACCTCTCCCTAGTTTTTCCAACAAGCTTGACTAATAGCAATGACTTCAGCCACATCAACAGAATAAGTCTAAACATTGAAATTTACTTTCATCACTAAGTTTTCTATTAGAACACAGAATTGGAAAATAATGAAATTTTTTCAAGATTGTGTAGCAATGTTATTGTCCCTAAAAGTTTTATTTGTCGTCACTGATAGTGCGCAAAAATATTACAGGTGATAAACTTTGAGGATATAATAAAGTCCAGTGATTGATTACATTTTGTATTGACAAAATTAATTTATTGAGTATCCATCGGTGTATAGCAAGATTATAAAATTTTTATAAAATTTTTCTATAGTAAAATGATATTGAAAAAATTTGGAGAATATTGAGAAAGAAATGAGAGATTGTTATTTGTTGTTTATGTATATTGAGGATAGTTCATATATAGACATAGGTGATTTGTTTGTTTCAAATTGATACAATTGTTTGTTTCCAACCATCACTATTGTTCTCTATATCCTTCTCTTATTATTATTAAAAATGTCCAACACTTGTTAGATGAGACTTTGCAAATTGCAAATTAAAATATTACGACGTAAAACATAAAAATTTAAAATTATGTAATAAAATATATATTTTTTTCATATAATATCGAAAAATACCCTTTCTCCTCTTTTTTTTTTTTCAAAAAAGGAATATAATAATAACTTTTTAAATTAATAAAGAAAAAAAACATTTTAATCTTTTCATAATCTTTGTTAATGGTATTTATACTTTTGGAGCTAAGTTTCTATTTCAAAAAATAATGGACTCATCTGAAATTTCGATTAAAACTTTAAGGTGTGGGGGTATTTTTCCCAAACATTAATGAATTTATGATTATTATATTTTTAAGTTCAAATCCCAAATTCACACACAATTACTATACATATAGGTCTACAAAAATTCATGCAAAATCTCATCATATTTGCCGCCAAAGCAACGAAAACAAACCCACATCATCTCCATTTTTGTTCGTTGCTTTTACCATCATGTCTTCGCTGCCTTCTGTAAACCCAAGTTGACGTTGATAACATTGTGTTTCCACCGTCTGCTAAACCTCTTGCCTCCCCCACCATCCTGTTTCTTGGTGGTGCAGGTTTTTGGTTTTTATCTTAGACTATCTTTCTCGAGGTTTCATTATCAAATAGATGTTTTTGCTAATGCCAGATTACGTAGCTGTTAGAGGTTTGTACATCAATGGCAACTTCAAGAAATTTACATCCATAGGGGTGTATTTGGAGCCTAATACCGTGCCATTACTTGCTGCTAAGTGGAGGGGAAAGAGTGCCCAAGAGTTGATGGATTCGGTCGAATTCTTTAGAGACATCGTCACAGGTATACTTTTGATATTATCCCTTTTAAATGCTTAATTATTTTGAAACTTTCTTGACATGATGTGAAATATATTCTTAAATTATTTTTAAAAATTTTAAATAAATTTTTATTTTTCAATTGCATTCAATAAGAACTTATACTTTTATTTTATATTAAATAAACTCTTATAAATTGTGGTTAACTGATTGTCATTAGTCAAAATAACACTTGTAATTTTATGTCATATGGTATAGATGTGGCATTAATATGGAGGGTGAAAAATACCATGACTATGTTATCATTTCTCATTAACATGTTACTTCAGTACCATGTGGTATAAAATAATAAGTAGTATTTTTTTAAAATCAACCATTAAAATAAATATATAAAAACTTATTCGATTCAAAATAAAAGTATGTCTTGATTAAACGTAATAAAAGATAAGAGTTTATTTAAATTTTTTAAATAGTGTAGAGACTTTTTTAGATTTTATGTCAAAAATAAAATAGTATATTTCATTATTTATATAGTATAAATTTGAGATGTTTAAGGATCAAACTACTCGTTTAAGTTTACGGATTTGTCACACAATGTGTTGGGTTTGGGCAAAATTTTAAGTCCAAGATCAATTTGGTCTGATTTGATTATTTTAATAATAAAATAATAACTAATTTGGTGGACCAGTTGGGCTTGACTTTAAAATGGAAATTCCAATAAATTCAATACAATCTAGGAACACTTCTAATATGAACTAATAACAATTTATTACGTACAAGCAAAAGAATAAACATTTTTTCTTATTTTAAATAGTATACTATTTAAATCTTTTTTGACCTTCCATTTTATAGGTCCTTTTGAGAAATTCATGCAAGTAACATTTATCTCTCCATTAACAAGGTGGTGGAGAATTGTTTGGCCTATTGGACCTTTAGCGGTGGGTACACTGATGCAGAAGCCAAAGCCGATGAAGAATTCCTTGACATCTTCAAGAAAGAAACCTTCCCTCCTGGTTCCTCCATCTTCTTTCACAAATTCATCAAATCGATCATATACAGTTAGTACAAATTTTTCGATTCTGATTTTTAAATTTTTTAATATTAATATAAAATTATCCATTGAATCATTTTGAACCTTTTTTCAAACTTTAAACTTAAAATCTTTAAAATAAAAGTTTTAATTAAAAAGTAAATTACATCAGACTTCCATAATTTTTATATAATAATTTATTTTCATTCGTGATTTTTAAAACTTAACTTTAGGATCTACGACTTTTTAAAAGTATTTTAAATTTCATAACTTTTTTCATCAATCGCATTGAAAATTTGATGAAATGTGTTACGTCAACGCCATGTGGACATTCATATAGCAAAAATATGTGAGTTTGAACATTTTGACAATCATGCGGCAACAAAAAAGTGGACACGCTTGATGTTTCGGATTGGAATCTATGCCATGAGAACATCCGCATAGCACGGATATAACATATTTTGTTAATTTTTAACAGTGATTTGACAAAATAAGTAAATTTATATCAATTTTAAAAATCGTAAACTTAAAAATTAAATTTTAAAGATTATAAGTGAAAATGTAATATTGTATAAAAATTAAAAATGATTGCTTTTTTTTAATTCCTTAATGAAAATAAGAAATATAGTTTTAAAAAATTATGAAAATAAAAATCTAATTATTAATCTCTACAGATCACTTTTTCCAAAGATGTGTGCATACCCAAAGTTGGAAATACAATGATAGAAAATAAGCAACTATCCGAGACAGTTTTAGAAACTACTGTTGGTAAGAATGGTGTCTTTCCTGCTGCAAGGTGGAGCTTGGCTTCGAGGTTATAAGAATTAATGCTGAAAGAGAGTGATGATCAATCAAAACGGTGTAGAAGGCAAAGAGGATTGAGCACAAGGCAAAAACCAGCAGCATTCATGGCGCTTTATATTTGACTAGAAATATATGGCAAAGCTTGATTCTAAATTTATGCCATTGATTCAGTCAATAACACATTACCTGCTGGATATATCAATCACTATATAACATCGGCAGCACCCTCAATTTCTTCACTCAGAAACAAACATTGAAGCCGGTCTCAGGCATCTATATATACTAACCCAAAGGTTGGTTCATACACCAGTGACTCAGCCAATGCGGTTGGAAGGGTTCTTAATCCAAATTCTATTCCATGGAAGTTGGGTATAATGATGTTGCGTGTTGAGCATGTTTGTTTTCAGATTAAGAGGTGGCAAATCCAGCCAGGGTAAAGAGACAAATCGAACAAAGAGAATTTGCTTTTCACTGTATGGTGCTCAGTTCAAGAGAGTTTGAAGCAAAATACATCATCAATCATAACTTCGGGATAACTCCAATTTTCATGCTGTTCCTAAGATATAACAATCTAGTTCACTTTGTCTTTAACCATACATTAGTTTGCTTGCACATAACTTTGCCAAATAAATTTCACCTCTCTTTACCAAAGTAATGTGAGTATAAATCAAATAGTATAGGTCATAGTTGAAATCACTTGTACTAATGATACATATCAGGTAAAGGTGATGATTTAGTCGTAACATAGTAATAAAAAAGATAGATCAATTTAGTTTCATTTTTCGCAGAAAATACTCCAACAACAGCTACATGCACTCTTCAATCAGAGTCTTCAATCTCTCACCCAGTCTCGAACTTTCAATACCGATCCTAGAACAAATAGCCTGTAAAAAGAATTGATAGTGTGAATTTAGCACTAAAAGGCATGCATGAAATAGAACACTTATTGTGTTGATCATCAAGCATTCACGAATATAATGAAGATTTTGAAACAGAAACGAAAAGTTGATTGTCTTAAGGGGGTAATTAACTTTGAGTAAAAGATGCATAAATTAAAGTTGCCGAAACCCTAATTCATCATGTACCACTGTGTTTCAACAGGGTTAAACTATGAAGCAGAGCAATGAAGTTGACATACCATTCAAAAGTTCAATTCACCACTACCCATGGGAGGAAAATGCATGCTGAAGCTTTTGGTTCAAGAACCCTAAATCCTTTACCTTACAATGAATTGAAAGGATGTTCATAGTCCCGCCTGCATTATTATATGTAAC
This sequence comes from Theobroma cacao, assembly GCF_000208745.1. Classification (NCBI taxonomy): domain Eukaryota; kingdom Viridiplantae; phylum Streptophyta; class Magnoliopsida; order Malvales; family Malvaceae; genus Theobroma; species Theobroma cacao. Next base: position 3,168,226 of record NC_030859.1, read on the forward strand.
ACCTATAACTGCAGCTCCTTCTTCCTCAATGACACTGATAATCTCACTTGGTGTAAACTCCACGTTGGACCCTGTAATCAAATTTACTGTCATAGTAGAATTAGAATCTATTATATCTAGAACTGGGCATATCGTTTCGCTTGTCACTCTACACACTGCTTTACTCTCCCCTTCCAGTTGCATCTTCCTTTTCTTGAGTTCCTCCAGCTGTCTTTGCAATTGCTTTGCATATATGGTGGCTAGCTGCACCATGTCTGGAATCGACATCTACAAGAATCCATGCATATTTCCATTTAGTTAATGCAAAATCCATATGCATGTCATGCTAGAGCAAAGATAAGGACATCAATGGTTAGAAAACAAAGAGAGGGAGACAATAGAAAGAAAGAGAGAGATGATCAAGTTACCTTGGTTGGCTGAGGAGGAAGGAGACGAAAGAGCCTGGATAAGAGATTGCTCATGTTCGATCTTCGTTCTCTTTCTATGGAATTTCGATCCATTTCTTCCCGATAATGAGCTATCCGACGATACAGGACTTGCTATTTCTTTAGGTCTTGTATTAATTTGTACTCAATGCAAGCACGTAAAACGCGGAACATGAAGTCATCAGATCATGACTATTTATACAAAAAGCGTTTCTGTTTACTTATAGAAAACAACTGCATGTGCAGCAATGGAGAATTAAGTGCATGCCAAATTTCAAACTTATTCGGCTTTGCAAGTTTGGGTTTACATTAATTATTTTAACTTACTATTAAATGTGTACATATATATATAAACAAAGAAAATGAAAGAAAAGTTGTCAAGGGTCCATTAGTTCCAGAAAGGCGGACAAAAAGCGTCTACAAAGGTGTTTGTTTTCTTGTATAAGGGTCAATGGGTAGTTAAGGCTTAAAAGGCGGCCGACCGCTTTTGTTGAAGGTAAATAGCAACGAGTAGCTTTTCAAAAAATAAATAGCAATGACCATATATATTTGGGAAGGCATTTTCATATTTAATAATTTTTTAACCTAAATGAAAATTGGACTGTATAATGAAAAGAAATAGTTTTCGTCCCGTAAGTCACGTATCTTTTATCCTAAACTTGTAATTCAAAATTAATCTCGAGTTCTAATCTCTAGGATATTTATTCTTTTGGGAACATATTATTGTGAGTTTTTTCACTTAATCATAAAAGTTTTAATTGAAAAGTTAATTACATCATACATCCGCAATCCTTATATAATATTTTATTTTCATTCGTGATTTTAACTTTTGGATCTATGATATTTTAAAAATATTTTAAATTTTATAACTTATTTCATCAACCGCAATGAAAATTTGATGAAATATGTTATGTCAATGTCGTGTGAATGTTCATAGCAAAAATATGTGAGTTTGAACACCTTGACATTCACGCGACAAAAAAAAATTGGACACACTTGACGTTTTGGATTAGAATCTATGCCATGTGAATGTCCATGTAACATGAATATGACATATCCTATTAATTTTTATCAGTGATTTGATAAAATAGATAGATTTAGATCAATTTTAAATATTATAAATTTAAAAATTAAATTTTAAAAATCACAAATAAAAATAAAATATTGTATAAAAATTACAAATGATTGATATATTTTTTTAAAAGGTGAGTTTATTAATTTCAGAATCAGAATGCCACGTGAAGTCTCAAAGTTGTGCAAAAGTCTCAAAGACCAAAGACTTTCATGACATCACAACCGATCTGGGAAAAGCTTGTACAAAAGTCTCAAAGTTGCCATTTACATGCACTAGTGGCTGATAAAAAAGAAACAACAAAGTTCACAAAAGCTCTGAGCACAAAGCATCGCACATGCCTTTACACAATATAGAGGGCAAGACCTATCATGAAAACAAGCGTTGACTGAAGGACCTATCATAATTTCCTAAGCTTCAAGAGAGCAAAATTAAAAGTCTAGAGCAACCAAAAACCACACTTTGAGGACACCGAAAAACCCAAGGCCAAGGAACACATGAGGATCAGCGGGATGGAGCAACCGCCCTGGGTGACGAAACCAGCAATGGCGGAAGAGGGAGACACTGAAGAACAAGCATTAAACACTGAAATTAAACCTTTCCCGAGAGTAGTTCAACCAAGAAAATGATTGATGTTTTTTCATTTCTTAAATGAAATTAAAATAAAAATTTTAATTAAAAAATAAATTGCATTAAACATTTAAAATTAAAAAATATTTTAAACTCATTGCTTATTTCATCAACCGCAATTAAAATTTAATAAAATGTGTTACATCAGCATCGCGTAGATGTTCATGTAGTAAAATTATGTGTCCATTCACACCATACATCATAATAAACTTGAACATTACCTTCATAAAGTTTGCATATATCAAATCATAAAATTAACTTAGAAAAAGCATAAGGGATTTCAGGGGCCCCATAGGCCACACAGGTGTGACAGTGATCATCATCATCATGTTCATCATCATCCCCTTCGAGAAACGCGTCTTTTTAACCCTCTCTGCTACTTAAAGAAAGCCATTGACAAAAAAAAAAAGGAAAAAAATTGAAAATAAAATAAAAATAAAAATTCATGCNTAAAATATTCATGCACACACAAACTTTCTGATATAGGTAGTGCTTCCCATTCGTTTCTCCTTTTCTCTCTCTTTCTTTTTTTTTTAAATTTTATTTTATATATATATTTTTATTATTTTATATTTTAGTTTATTTTATTATAATTTAATTTTTTATTTATTTATGATTTTTTAGGTGTCTACAGTAACCGCAGCATGATTCAAAAAAATTAAAAAATATATAGTTTTCATATGAAGCTAATTTTATTTATATTGTTTATAATCAATTCCCTTGAATACCAGGTTGTTTGGGTCTTCATAGTAAATTGCTTTTTTTTTTTTGAAATTTTGTTCATCTTACTAAGAGATCATTAAGGTTATTAGTAGTTGTGTTGTACCACATCAAGGTGATACTATTGTTTCTTGGGCTTTAAATTTTAAGCTGCTTGAAGAAAATTGAATAACATATGAAGTTCTTATTTACTTTCTTCAGTACATCCATGGATTGGCTGCTCATGGAGTTTATTACCTACATCAACTAGGACTTACGCTTCAGGATGATGAATTTTTTTTTCTTTCTCTTGGTAACAAGTTTGGGTTCTATTTTTTGATTCTATAACCTTTTACCTGAAATTACAGCAAGGTTTACTAATATTATGTTCTTTTTCTAATTTAGGAACTTGGTCTGAACAAAATTTATATCAGTGAGACTTTGTTCACATTCATCTTTGTTTCTTGTCTTTTGGTAAGTTTGTTTAATTCTTTTTTCAAATTTCTATACTAGTATGTGCATTGTTAATAACTTAATACATCTTCAGGATTCTTCTATTTCATACATTATTTCTTACTTATATTATGGAACTAAATAAGTTACATTCAAGCCATCAGTTTATGGATTATTGCCTTTAACTTCACTATTTTTATACTTTCTGAAGTTTATGAGCCTGATAGTCAGTACAATGAAGCTAATACAAAAGTTTAGTTGTTGTTTAGTTGTAGAATATGGTATTTGTTTCTTGCAGTGAACTTTTCATCCCTTTGTTTTCTAGAAGAAAATAATATACACTGTTCTTATATAGTGTAGGAGTTTTACTTATTTAGTTCTAAGTACCATTCTATGTTATTTTTTTATGTTTTAAGATGCTTACATATTTTCTTTAGAATGAAAAGAGCTTATTTCCCTGGGTATAAGGCTAATTCAAATCATTAAGGTTCAAAATCTTATTACAATTTTTTGGGTCAAGCCTTTTAAGGTGGTTTTATAATGGAACAGTTGAAAATAACAATAGATTTCATATGCCTTTGTGTGTGTATTTTTTTTTTTTTGGCTTTCCAGACCTAATTTTTGCTGGCAATATAAAATTCTAATTGGCATAATTCTTAAGTAATTGGAATTTCTTTTTATAGTGATATTATTATCTTTTCCTTGGACATTGTTAATTGGGATAATTAGGGATTTCATATGAAAATCCTATATATTCATGTTCTATGAGTTTTTCTTCTTTTTCTGATTATTGATTGGTTTAGAATTAAAATGATAAACCCATTTTGGTTGTTAAGTGTTATTGATCATATTAATATCATTCAAGACTAGTTTTTATTTTTCTTTTACTATTTCAGGTGCACTATGAATTTTATATTACTTACCACGATACAATCATGCACCCAAAAATTCTAAATGCGGTAAAAAATGCAAAAGAATTTTATGAAAACCTTGACATCATGGTGACAGGCCATTCACTGGGAGGGGTTATGGCTTCTTTTTGCGCACTTGATCTAACAGTGATAAATATTTTGCAGGAAAATGCTATGTATAGTTGAAACATTCACCAACAGCTTTACATGATAATGCATTTAACATTACATATCGATTCCATAAACTTCTCAACAAACGACTAATATATCAATTCCACTAACTTCTCAATAATCGAATAACAAAAATATTAACTATATCGACAGCAACGCACGAGCAATCACCTAGTAAAAAAAAAATACTAATTATGTCCCAGAAATATATGAGCACCACACCTGCCTCGGGACAGTCTCTGTATGTAGTACACATAATATATCTTTTTCCATGTCACCCATTTTTGGGTACAAAGAATATATTTTGGCTCTCATGTTCCCTAAGCACTGCAATTGGGAAGAAGAGCACATGGTGGCCACTAGAAGAGGACAAAATTCACAAACTGATTAAGGCACATTTCACAGCTGTTCTTCTGTAGTACATCAATGAATTTTATGATTATTATATTTCGAAGTTGAAATCCCAACAACTTCCACCGACAATTGCTTTTGATTCATTGCCGCCAAAGCAACAAATCAAACCCTCATCATCTCCATTTTTGTTTCATTGCTTTTGCCAGCATGTCTTCGCCGCCTTCTGCAACCCAAGTTGACGTTGATAACATTGTGTTTCCACCGTCTGCCAAACCTCCTGCCTCCTCCACCGTCCTGTTCCTTGGTTTTGGCTTTTATCTTATAATGTCTTTCTTGCTTTTGGGACACAGCAAAATGTGGATATCGAGGTTTGCTAATGCCAGGATATATACGCTGGTGTTAGAGGTTTGTACATCGATGCCAACTTCAAGAAATTTACAGCCATAGGGGTGTATTTGGGGCCTAACGCCGTGCCATTACTTGCTGCTAAGTGGAGGGGAAAGAGTGCTCAGGAGTTGATGAATTCCGTCGAGTTCTTCAGGGACATCGTCGCAGGTATATATACGTTCCATATTCCAATGTAGGTGTGGAAGGTGTGACACGATACCAAAGTGTAATAACCTATTATATTATAATATAAATTAGAGATGTTCGAGGATCAAGTTACTCATTTAAATTAATCAATTGATCTTGTTAGGGTTTAACAAAATTTTAAATCTAAGATCCATTCGACTTGATCCAATTAATTTAGTTTGTTAATTATCTTTGCATTGAGTTTTAATTATAAAATATATTTAAAAATATTAAAATCATATAATAATTAATTTGGTGATTGAGTCTGACTTGACCTTAAAATAGAAAATTTGATAAATTCAATTTGATCTATGAGTACTTATAATACGAATTAATAATAATTTGTTGCATAAAAGAGAAGGAAAAATAAACATTTTTTTTTATCTTAAATACTATACTATTTAAATGTTCTTTACCTTCCATTTTATAAGTCCTTTTGAGAAATTCACACAAGTAACATTTATCTCTCCATTGACGAGCGTTCAACACGTTGACAAGGTTGGTGGAGAATTGTTTGGCCTATTGGACCTCCATCGGTGGGTACACTGATGTAGAAGCCTAAGCCATTGAAGAATTCCTTGACATCTTCATGAAAGAAACCTTCCCTCTTGTTCCTCCATCTTCTTCACACATTCGTCAAATGGATCATATACAGTTCGTATAATTCTTTAGACTCTAATTTTTTTTAATTTGTTAATATTAATATAAAATTATCCATGAGACAATTTTACATATTTCTTCAAAGTTTGAACTTAATATCTTTAAAACAAAAGTTTTAATTGGAAAGTTAATTACATCATACATCCGCAATCCTTATATAATATTTTATTTTCATTCGTGATTTTTACTTTTGGATCTATGATATTTTAAAAATATTTTAAATTTTATAACTTATTTCATCAACCGCAATGAAAATTTGATGAAATATGTTATGTCAATGTCGTGTGAATGTTCATAGCAAAAATATGTGAGTTTGAACACCTTGACATTCACGCGACAAAAAAAAATTGGACACACTTGACGTTTTGGATTAGAATCTATGCCATGTGAATGTCCATGTAACATGAATATGACATATCCTATTAATTTTTATCAGTGATTTGATAAAATAGATAGATTTAATTTTTAATATTTAAATTTAAAAATTAAATTTTTAAAAATCAAATAAAAATAAAAATATTGTATAAAAATTACAAATGATTGATATATTTTTTTAAAAGGTGAGTTTATTAATTTCAGAATCAGAATGCCACGTGAAGTCTCAAAGTTGTGCAAAAGTCTCAAAGACCAAAGACTTTCATGACATCACAACCGATCTGGGAAAAGCTTGTACAAAAGTCTCAAAGTTGCCATTTACATGCACTAGTGGCTGATAAAAAAGAAACAACAAAGTTCACAAAAGCTCTGAGCACAAAGCATCGCACATGCCTTTACACAATATAGAGGGCAAGACCTATCATGAAAACAAGCGTTGACTGAAGGACCTATCATAATTTCCTAAGCTTCAAGAGAGCAAAATTAAAAGTCTAGAGCAACCAAAAACCACACTTTGAGGACACCGAAAAACCCAAGGCCAAGGAACACATGAGGATCAGCGGGATGGAGCAACCGCCCTGGGTGACGAAACCAGCAATGGCGGAAGAGGGAGACACTGAAGAACAAGCATTAAACACTGAAATTAAACCTTTCCCGAGAGTAGTTCAACCAAGAAAATGATTGATGTTTTTTCATTTCTTAAATGAAATTAAAATAAAAATTTTAATTAAAAAATAAATTGCATTAAACATTTAAAATTAAAAAATATTTTAAACTCATTGCTTATTTCATCAACCGCAATTAAAATTTAATAAAATGTGTTACATCAGCATCGCGTAGATGTTCATGTAGTAAAATTATGTGTCCATTCACACCATACATCATAATAAACTTGAACATTACCTTCATAAAGTTTGCATATATCAAATCATAAAATTAACTTAGAAAAAGCATAAGGGATTTCAGGGGCCCCATAGGCCACACAGGTGTGACAGTGATCATCATCATCATGTTCATCATCATCCCCTTCGAGAAACGCGTCTTTTTAACCCTCTCTGCTACTTAAAGAAAGCCATTGACTAAAAAAAAAAGAGGAAAAGAAATTGAAATTAAAAATAAAAATAAAAATATTTTCATGCACACACAAACTTTCTGATATAGGTAGTGCTTCCCATTCGTTTCTCCTTTTCTCTCTCTTTCCTTTTTTTTTAATTATTTTATTATATATATAATTTTTTTTTTTTTTTATTTTTTATTATAATTTAATTTTTTATTTATTTATCATGAATGGGNCTATATAGTTCCAGTTCCTAAGAATGATGGAAAAGTTCGAATGTGCGTCGATTATAGGGATTTGAACAGAGCAAGTCCGAAGGATAGCTTCCCTTTGCCACATATTGATACTCTTGTGGACAACACGGCAAAACATGCTTTGTTCTCATTCATGGATGGCTTTTCTATCCAGCCACATATTAAGTTTCCCTTTGCCACATATTAAGTTTGAACTTAATATCTTTAAAAAAAAAGTTTTAATTGGAAAGTTAATTACATCATACATCCGCAATCCTTATATAATATTTTATTTTCATTCGTGATTTTAACTTTTGGATCTATGATATTTTAAAAATATTTTAAATTTTATAACTTATTTCATCAACCGCAATGAAAATTTGATGAAATATGTTATGTCAATGTCGTGTGAATGTTCATAGCAAAAATATGTGAGTCTGAACATCTTGACATTCACGCGACAAAAAAAAATTGGACACACTTGACGTTTTGGATTAGAATCTATGCCATGTGAATGTCCATATAACACGGATATGACATATTCTATTAATTTTTATCAGTGATTTAATAAAATAGATAGATTTAGATCAATTTTAGATATTATAAATTTAAAAATTAAATTTTAAAAATCACAAATGAAAATAAAATATTGTATAAAAATTACAAATGATTGATATTTTTTTTTAAAAGGTGAGTTTATTAATTTCAGAATCAGAATGCCATGTGAAGTCTCAAAGTTGTGCAAAAGTCTCAAAGACCAAAGACTTTCATGACATCACAACCGATCTGGGAAAAGCTTGTACAAAAGTCTCAAAGTTGCCATTTACATGCACTAGTGGCTGATAAAAAAGAAACAACAAAGTTCACAAAAGCTCTGAGCACAAAGCATCGCACATGCCTTTACACAATATAGAGGGCAAGACCTATCATGAAAACAAGCGTTGACTGAAGGACCTATCATAATTTCCTAAGCTTCAAGAGAGCAAAATTAAAAGTCTAGAGCAACCAAAAACCACACTTTGAGGACACCGAAAAACCCAAGGCCAAGGAACACATGAGGATCAGCGGGATGGAGCAACCGCCCTGGGTGACGAAACCAGCAATGGCGGAAGAGGGAGACACTGAAGAACAAGCATTAAACACTGAAATTAAACCTTTCCCGAGAGTAGTTCAACCAAGAAAATGATTGATGTTTTTTCATTTCTTAAATGAAATTAAAATAAAAATTTTAATTAAAAAATAAATTGCATTAAACATTTAAAATTAAAAAATATTTTAAACTCATTGCTTATTTCATCAACCGCAATTAAAATTTAATAAAATGTGTTACGTCAGCATCGCGTAGATGTTCATGTAGTAAAATTATGTGTCCATTCACACCATACATCATAATAAACTTGAACATTACCTTCATAAAGTTTGCATATATCAAATCATAAAATTAACTTAGAAAAAGCATAAGGGATTTCAGGGGCCCCATAGGCCACACAGGTGTGACAGTGATCATCATCATCATGTTCATCATCATCCCCTTTGAGAAACGCGTCTTTTTAACCCTCTCTGCTACTTAAAGAAAGCCATTGACTAAAAAAAAAGAGGAAAAGAATTGAAATTAAATAAAATAAAATTCATGCACACACAAACTTTCTGATATAGGTTGTGCTTCCCATTCGTTTCTCCTTTTCTCTCTCTTTCTTTTTTTCTCCAGCCAGCACTGTGGTTAAAGTTAGGGGTATCCTAGTCAAACGTTTTCTGTTGAGGGAGGGAGGAGTGGCTGAGTGAGGGATGTCCTGATATGGCTTGCTGGTGTTCTGTTGTTTCTGTGCTCAGGAGTAACCAAAAAACCGTGTTAAATTCATGTACAGTGAAAAACATTACGGTTTCAAAGCCAAGTTGCCAAGCTCAATGTCCGTAAGGCAGATATTTTGATCTTACGGCTGGGGATGTACATATCTGGGGTGGGGGAGGGGCAGCTTTATCAGATGATTGATGAGTTTTTCAACTGAGGGGTGCAGAAATAATGTTGAGAAAGAGGGAAGAAAAGGACCCACTTACCGTCCCAACTAGAACTCTTCCCCAAGCAATGGAAGCCATGATGGCGACAACACGAGTCTGAACAGGTTGATAAACAGCAAACAAAATTGCTGCAGGTAGAGAGATATAGCGTCAAACCGAGTGTCCATTGCATTGATGATTCACACTACACGAACCCCTTTTTCCAATTAGAATTAAGAAATGAGATATTAAAATGAGATTTTTTTATTAAAATTAAGAAATATTTTATTCTTTTAAAAGTTTTGAGATGTAAAATTTCTAATTAAACTTTTATAATCAAATTCTTTTAATACTTTTTTTTAATTGATAATATAACCAATTCATTTAATTTTTTTTGAAAATTTGTTAATCTTGAATAAAATTTTATTAATTTTAATTTTGATAAACTTTTTTCTCCTAAAGTAACATTTACTAGAATTGTTAACATTATTTTAAAAGCAACATATGCATTTGAAAATGAATAGAATCTTTTTATATAATTAAGTATGTCGATTGAACTATTATCTTCCATTTGTATAATTTCTTTTAAAATTTTTAATTCTGAAAGTAAATCTAAATAATCAATTAATATCAGAATAGTTGTTATATTTTAATGAACATTCAAGATTGAAGCAATATTCTTTCAAACTATTATCGTCTAATGACTTCAACTTTTTACCGCTAAATAGAAAACCAAAAATACTTTCATATATCTTAAATTGTTTAAATCTACTTTAGAGTGAAAAAATTGCTTGATCTAATATATTTATGAAGTAATTAAGTCTAAATGATTCTTCAAGAGATCTTGTTATATCATTATTAGCATTCTCATCCAATTATTTTTTTTCTACGAATGATACGTGCATCATGGAATATAAGTTTTATGTTCATTTTAGATGCAATTTCTTTAGAAGAAATCATGCAAATTCATATTACCGTTAATTGATTGGAAATAGGAGAATATAATTGAGAATTAATAGCATTGTAGGAATTGAGAAGTGATAAAAATTGAGATTTATTAAGCACATAATTAGGTAAATGAGAGAATATGTTATTTCATTAATTATCTTTGACTTTTATATATTTTTAATAGAAAATGAAATAAATAGTTGAGAAATAGGATTGTGAAAGTGAGAGAAAATAGATATTTATTAGGCATAAGAGAATAGATAAATATTTTATTAATTATTTTAATTTTTATATATTTTTAATATAATTAATTATATTATGATTATTATAAAATTATGAACCTCCCTAAATTTGGGGCCTAAAGCCCTTGCTTGGGTGGCCTTACCCAAGGGCTAGCCTTGAATTAAATTCATCACGTATACCAAAAGAAAATAAAAATCTAATTATTATACTTTTATCTCTGTAGATCACTTTTTCCAAAGATGTGTGCATACCCGAAGTTGGAAATGCAGTGATAGAAAACAAGCAACTATCCGAGACAATTTTAGAGACAATTATAGGTAAGAATGGTGTCTCTCTTTTTGTAAGGTAGAGCTTGGCGTCAAGGTTATCTGAATTAATGTTGAAAGAGAATGTTGATAATATGGATGTAGAAGCCAAAAAAGGTTGAGCACGAGGCAAATACCAACAACATTCAGGACAAAATAGTGCTAATTAAGCTTTTTTTAAGCATAAACCAAGTTGCATCATTAATAGTCTAATTAATTTTAATAATCCAGGCATTATTCCTCCTATGTAGATGATTTAATAAGTGAATGTCATAATTATAATTTATAATAAAGTTTTTAGAATAACTTTGAGTGTTATCAGATTCATCATAAATCGATTCATGGCTTTATAGCACATTATTTGCTGGTTATATAAATCCTTATATTAGATGGGTAGCACCTTCAATTTCTTCACTTAGAAACAAAGATTGGTTTGTATACTTAACCCTAATTCTATTTCAAGGAAATTGAGTTTAATGATGTTGTATGTTAAGTATATATGTGTAGAAGGTTCTTCTGATAAGGAGAAAGGACGTATTGTAATAAGTGACATGGAATACACTAAAGGCTGAAGAGAGGAAGACTAGAGCAGTCTTTGAAGCATAAGTACTTTGGTGGTAGGCAGTGAGGAATAAGAAAAAGTGGAGAAAGTGGCGGAGCATGATGGATGGAAAGAACTGAGCAAAGAGAATATTTGGGAGAGTTTTGAGGATAGTCTCTATTGAGTTTCTGATTATTCCCCCCATTTGCTTAATTGTCAAACTCTTATATTTATACTAAATAAGAGCGTTTTCTTAAAAACAATTAAAGAAAAGGAGAGTACTTTTAGGAAAACCTGTTTAATCATGAAAGAAGGTGTTTGTTATGAGAAGAGCACGTTAACATCTTATGAGAAAAGCATGTATCGAAGAAAGTGTCAGTGATTGGCAAAACATGTTCATTGTGAGAAAAATGTCTCATAAAAAAAGCACGTAGTTGAGCAATGGACATAAGTTTTGGGTAATGGAGTAATGACACTTAATAATGCACAACATGTCTTTTGAGAAGTGAAGGAAATGGCAAACCACATGTACTTCAAGGAAAAATTAATAGAATTCCTTTTAACTACCTACATATCTAAGTCACAAAGCCAAACTCTTTAAAACATCTCAAAAATGAAGATAACTCGTGAGCCATACTACTCGTTCTGAGTTACTTTCACTTTCTCGTATAAAATAGCTATTCCACGTGTGTTTCTATTTTATAGCACAACATATGAAATAGTTGTTCCGTGTTTGTTACCATTCTATAGCACAATGTATGAAGTAGGTATTCCACGATTATTCCTATTCAGGAGCCTAATACTTCTAGAAATAATAGTTAGTCAAAATTAGGCGTTTACATTTTGCCTCATGCATAAAAATTCTTACAAGGAGTTTTATGCATAAAATAAGAAAATGCACATAGAATAATCAAGGCAACGCTTTTATGTTTCTTTTTCAAAGAATAAATGATGGCTTGCAAATTTATTCAAGTATTATTATTATTATTATTATTATCATCATCATTATTTATTATAATTATATTTTTTTGTTGTCTTTACAAAATTTGCTTGCAATTAGGAACATCCTTGTGCATTATGCACTCAGGAACATCCTTGGACATTATCCACTTGGAACGTCCTTATGAATTACGCACTTAGGAATGTCCCTATGCATTTTATACTTGAGAATGTCTTTAACGCACTTGGAACATCCCTATGCGTTGCAAACTTGGAACATCCCTGGGTGTTTCGCACTTAGAGCATTTTTAGGCGTTCTGCATTCGGAATGTGCCTGGGCAATGTTTTGCATTTAGAACGTCCTTGGTGTTCTGCATTTGGAACATCCCTGTGCTTTACGTCCTTGGGAAACACTTAGGTAGCGTTTGGTATGAGGGAAGTGAGAGCATATTCCTTGTAATATGTCCAATTAAATTACATTGCAGTGTTTGTTTTGTAACAGACCATTGCAATGTAAGATTGCAATGCAATCACATTACAGCTAAAGGATGTAATGTGATTGCAGTCCAAAACCAATGCAATCACATTACATTGCACTCTGTAATGTTTTTAAAGACACTTTTACCCTTCAACTTTATTACCTTATTAAAAACATTTTGTAAGTTATAATTAAAATAAAATATATTAAAATAAAATATATAATATAAAAATCAAAAATTAAAATAAAATAAAATATAAGAAATTAAAATTTATATAATATAAGCAAAAGATATTAAAATAAAATATATAATATAAAAAATTATATTAAAAAATAAAAAATATGAGATTATAATAAGAAATAAAAATAAAATATATGACATTAAAAATATATTTAAAAGATGATATTATATAAAAATTAATAATAAAAAATACAAGTATATTAATATTACATTTTAATAAATAGGGGTAATTTTAAAAATTAACATTACATTCCTAGCAAAGTACTTGTAAACCAAACGCTACAATGTTATCTTATATGCATTTTAATCATTATTTTACTTATATACCAAACACTGTAATGTTATTTTTCCTGCAATTAGATTGCTTACAATCACATTACATGCAATCACATTACCTGTAATCACATTGCATTGTAAAGTACCAAACGCCACCTTAGCATAGTTTTGCACCAATCATGAAAATATTATTATTGAAAATAAAAATTTCATGCATAATTGGAATATTGTGATTAATAATGAGGTTGTGTGAGTTCAAAATGAAGGCTTGTCCCTTAAACTGACATGCTAGTTAGAATTTTGAATTCTAAAGTAAATTAAGAGACATGATTGCTAGAAACATAATAAGATGTTTTAGATTAATAAAGTAATTGGTTACCATTAATATTGACACGTTCTTAACAAAGTAAATATTGAGTTCTAAGATTGTTTTTCTTAGTTAGGCAAATAAGACATAGGTTGATTTTAGACTTGAACCCTTTACATGTTTTTTAAAAAGTATAATAATAGGAAAAGTTCAAGATAGGAGTTATAAAAAACATAAAGAGAAGTAGAGATATATGTGGAAAAAGAAGAAGATGTAAAAAAGATTAGCTAAGAAAATTTAAAGGGTAAGATTCCAACTAGGAAAATAATTGCTAGAAGTCTATAAATAGGGAAAAATAGTTTTTTAAAAAATTCATAATCAACTTCTAAGATTTTTGTAGCACTCGAGCATTTGATTTATTGATTAGTGCGTGATCTTTTACTTAGAGAACAGGGTTCAAATCCCCTTTCCTCCAATTAAAAAAAAACTTCTAAGATTTCTATCTAAAATTTCTTTAAGCAAGTTCCTTCACAACAATATTTTTTTATATGGTTTCTTCATGTTTTTCTTGTCTTCTACTTTTCTCTTCTACTGTAATGTTGCTTTCATAAGAGAGAAGGGAAAGAATATTTTTTTGTTTATTATTAGTCTAACATAGTTTTTGTAGAGGGAAAGGTTTTTTTGTGTGTATATTTTAATGAGATATATATATATATATTCCTATCTATTTTGTTTGGCATAAAGATAAAGATGGACAAACAAAGGGTGTAATAGTGCATGGATAATAATAATAATACATGAATGTTTATCTGATTGTTTGTTGTTTGTGCTTGTAGGAACTTTGCTTTTTCATCTCATGGCCAAGACTTGTTTTACACCAAAGGTTTGCTATAGTGAGCTTAGTAGGGCTGCTTTTTGGAAGAAAAGGAAGGATGTTGTTACAACTTCTCTTTTTAAGAAAATGCAAGTAGGGAGAACTGGTTAAGTTCCTCTTATGCCTAAAAATTAAGATGATGATGTCATTAGGGAAAGAATGAAGGATTACTTCTAGGAAGTAATGTGTGCAAAACAAGTGGACAAACATCCATGTGCAATTGTTGGCTATCATTGGGATCGTATTATAGTGAAATCGCTCCAGATCTAAGGTGTCTCATCCCAAGAATGTCGGTATTGAAGTTTATATTTGAATATTGTGAATTTTTACTTTCCATCACTAAATCTAGATCTAACTCACAATGGGTCTAAAGTTGGAATAAATGGGTACAGAAAGTTTTGAAGAATTCCGCTTACGTGATTACTCTCAGCAATGCTAGAGTCTTTGATGCTATAAAGTCACCATTAAACTTTGTATGCGTAAGGAGACCAGAATTGAAGTATGGCATGCTATTATTGCAAGGTGGATTATCTTTTTATATACTATGTTTACTGCTTTGGGAGAGTTTACTTTTACTCTTAAAGTTGTGCGAATTCTTTTGAAACTTCCTTGTGCTGGGCAAAATGACTTTCGTTCCATCATACTTTCTAGGAAGGAAGAGAGTGCAAAGGAATTCTTTGTAGATTTGTTTAAGAGCCAAGTTAAAGCTTCTAAAGTGGTGTGCTTATCCAACTAGGTAGGGCTCTTTTATAAGAAATTCAATATTAAAGGCAAGAGCCATCCTCCTAAGTATCTAGATCATGCTTATGAGTTAGTGGCTTTGTGGATCATGTGGTTAGCTTGATATGTCTTCCCAAGTTGTCCAAATGATGGACTCTCTTTTTTAGTTATTCCTTATGAGATCAAGATTACTAAAGGTATGAGCTTTCTTCTTGCTCCACTATACTTGGGATCTCTGCACAGGAGGTTAGACTTGTATCACTTTAAAACTGCTGAATCGGTTAGGCGCTACAGAGTATTGACTTATGTAGATGTATCATTCATTCAAATGTGTTTGTGGGAGAGATTCCATAATTGTGCCCCCACTTTTAACGTGTATCAGCCTTTTGTATCTTTCTTTATGAATAAAGCTTTAAAGGACGATTATAAGACTTAGGCATGGTATGACCAAACTTTTAAGGACAATATTCTTAAAGTGTTGGATGAGGTAAATCAACTTACTGCAAGGCCTTATGTGCGATTGAACAACAGTTTTGGTGATCTTGTTATTTATTATGACAAGCAAACATTTAAGATTGAAAAACTAAGGTCGCACGAATTGAACTTCTTATTGTGGATTCATTCTTTTCAATTGCCTTCCATGATTGAGATGACTAGTTCAAGTGCTGATAGGGACTCACCGTCTCTTAAGGTATATTTTCCTTATAGAGTGGCATGCCCACTTGGATATAATTAGCTAGTTCTACCTAGACCCCTTTTACTTGAGAACTTATTTTCTAGCACTTCCCAATTGCTTATTGAGGTGCTTAATCATAATGTAAATAAGTTCAAAAATTGCGTTGTCTCAGCCTTTGATAGAATAGGTGCCTACAATATTGGTTGGTTTGCTTATTGGGGATATTATCTTTAAGAATGGACCTCATTTATTATACTTGATCTTAATATGCAAGAGTATTCTTTTTCTGTTAGTGGTAATTATGTGTCATTTCACTTGATTCTTCCTAAGAGGGTTAAAATCTCTTGTCAAGTAAGCTTAAGCTTGTTCCTTACTCCCTTTATCTCCATTTTCATTACATTCTCAGCTTGTTATTGAACTCTTCTTTTCTTTTTTTTTTAGACAGCGTCAACTCCAAGAGTAGAGGTA
The DNA here is from genome assembly GCF_000208745.1 of Theobroma cacao. Classification (NCBI taxonomy): domain Eukaryota; kingdom Viridiplantae; phylum Streptophyta; class Magnoliopsida; order Malvales; family Malvaceae; genus Theobroma; species Theobroma cacao. The sequence goes on from NC_030859.1 coordinate 3,184,850, forward strand.
GAGGGACAAGATATCTCTGAGTCTAAAAGTGAAAAAAAGTCACATGATCACATGAATAGTTATGAATCGAGTGATGAATTAGTTGAAGAAAGGCTTCCCAAACATGAATATTTAAATTTGGAAGGAGGAGTGGGTGGTAATACTATACAAGAACTTCTTATAGATATGATCGATTTTCTACCTTCTACCATTCAAACTGTTGGTGATGATGTGAACACCACTACTAGAGTTGATCAAAGTGTTGTTGAGATTGTTCAAGGTAACATGAATTCTGATTTTGGCTTTAGAATGACTCAACATAGCAATGCCAATACCTCTCTGGTGGAACCTTTGGAGTTACTTGTAGCATTCAGAACAACTTTGGAATTGGTGCTACCCTTGGTGTTCCTCGCAACATTTTCTTTTCTCTAAAAGGTAGACAAAATACTTCTCACAATGTTTCACCACCTAGAGGTGTTCCGAATACTATTTGCAATACTTATTCTTCTCTTGAGGGTGTTTTGAATACTACTCAAAATGTTTCTTCTTCTCTTGGGTGTGTTCCAAATGCTACTCGTAATGCTCCTTCTTCTCCTAGAGGTATTCTGAATAACTCAAATATTATTTATTTTTGTTACACTTTTTCTTACTACTCACTGTGTGTCATCCTTTTTCAATGATAGAAAATAATGCTTCTAACATTCATTTGAAAGCCTTTAATGGCATTCCAGTCTTATCACAACACTTAGAGCTTTTGAAGCGTATCTATAAAATAAAAGTTGAATTTTGACCCTTTAATGGCAGAATCATGAACAAAGCTATTATGGATGTATTAGGCAGTGCCTTAAAGATTGCTTCTTCCTTATGGGTAGACACTTCATTTGAAGAATTGAAGAAGATGGTGGATTTCATGAAAGATGTCCTTAACTTCGATTGCCAAATTAAATGCCTTGACGCTTGTATAGCCTAGGCTAAAGGGTACATCATGTCAAAGATTGACAAAACTAGTATAGAGGTTGAGGTAAAAGAGCTTAATGTATAAATGGCTTTAGTGAGATATCAGAATATGGAGTTGCAAAAAAGATTAGATAGCGTTTCCAATTTTGAGAATGATAGATCCTCTTGCAAAAAATGACAGAGTTACAAAGAGGTTGAGTAGTGGGTGTAAGTTTTGGGTAGTGGAGTAGTGACACTTGATAATGTGCTACGCGTACTTCAAGAATGGAAAGAAAGGGTAAAGCATGTATACTTCAAGGAAATATTAAGATAACTCTTTTTAATTGTTTTCATTTCTGAGCTACAAAGTCAAACTCTTTATAGCATTCTAAATATAAAGATAACTTGTGAACCCATTCACTTGTTTTGAGTTGCTTTCACTTCCCTTTATGAAATAGCTATTTCATGCTTATTCTTATTCTGTAGCACAACATATAAAACAGTTGTTCCATACTTATTCATATTCTGTAACACAATGTAGAAAATAGCTATTTCATGCTTATTCTTATTTTATTGCACAATACTTTCATAAATAATAATTAGCAAAAATTAAGCATGTATAATATCTTTGTTTTAAGATTAAGGGGTGACAAATTCAAACATACGCCAAGGGAAACGAATGATTGGGTAGACCAATTAGTCAAAGACGGAGTCCAAAGGGCCACAGCAAAAGAAATAGGAGCTAGCCACGCTGTGATGAAAGATGGTTTTGTTATCTCATTTGGTTCTAGGCTAATGTGGGGTCTGCAGGAAAGGATAGGATAGGACTCTTGATTTTAGCCTGTCTTTAGTGAAGGGAGGATGATTGTATAGGGGATTTGTGAGTCTTTTCGAGCAACTTGGTTGTTCCATTATGGAGGGTTACGGTTGTTGAGATAACATCCATTTATTCATAAAAAAATCTAAGGCAAGCCACACTGTGATGAAACATAAGTTATCTACATACAATAAATTAAGAAACTAATTCAACGTCGTACATATTTACTTGAGTTAAACCCTAGTTAAGGAATAATTGCTATGTCATATGCCTTACATCAAGTTATAATCAAGTGATTGTTAAGAAGCTGCAGCACGTTTTCCTTTAAGTTCGGCGCCGCGATGGAGAATTGAAGTGCCTGCGAGATTTCCAACATAATCAGCGCTCCACCATTTTAGAACTTGAGAATGGAAATGTTGAACTCTTGTTTGTGGAAACAAGCACTAAAATATCTGCCAATAATTTTAAAATGGGGGAAAAGAAAGCATAGGGTGTTTGTTTTCCTGCATAAAGGTCAATGTGGGGACAAGAGGGCCAAAGCAGCCGCGTTTGTTGAAGCTAAATAGCTATGAGTATTTATTAGGATTAGGGAATTAAAGTCATGTTTATAAAAGCATTTTCACATTTAATGTATTTGCATAGCCTATACGATATGTGGAAGCACAAATAGGAATCCAATCTTCCTTAAATGAAGATAACAACCGTTTAAGTCAAACTTGGGTTATTAAGGGTTTCCTTCTTTTTTTTGTTTTTTTGATTGGCAACCCATTCATGGAGGGTGGGGGTACTTGGGTTATTAAGCTTGAGTTTTCTGCCCATACTGAAACCATTACATTAATACATATACTCAATTGTACAGCAAACTACTCTTTTAGCTGGGTTTATTGCCTTCAGAAGTCTTTTGCCACTTCTGCGGGAGACTTCAAATGACACAATAGCTGAGATTTTTCTTAATAATTTCTTACAAGCTTTTCAAAAAAAAAGGCTTTCAAAACAAAAATGAAATTGAGAGGTTTTTTGGATTAAATAAAGATGCACACACAAAATAAAAAAAGATAAAATGCAATATCTTTATTCTAAACATTAGGAATTATTTAACATTTAATTAAATTATATGTTAGGACACTTGTAAAATAAAACCCATTTTTCTTTAAAAGCAATTCTTCAGTGGCAAGTTTTTATCGTTTAAAGATGCCGTGGAATCATTTATTATAAATATCATTGTCAACTTTTTGTTTCTTTCAGGGGGGTCGGGTCCTTGTATCGTACCGACCTGGGTTTTATTGGTCTCACCATTGACAGACAGTTCAATCCTTGAAACACGGAAAACTACTTAAAAACAACTGTTGCAATTCAACCGAAAGTGGAAGCCATTTGTTTCTTGGTCTTTACGTGGGACAATGGAGTTTTTCTCCACCAAGGAACAGTAATCTGCTTCTTGCAGATTTGCACGTTTTCTCAACAATCCTTGCATCATCATCATCATCAATTCATCATCACCCATTGGGACCAACTCATCAGAATCCCTTTAAATCCCTTCAAAGGGCGGGACACTTGAATTGCTTTTTAAAGTACTTTATCTTAATCTATAATTTTCCTGTGGTATATAAATCCTTGAATTTTATATCAAATAAAAACTCATTGCTGAAGTTTCTTGGTTCAGTACAGCAAGTCATGCTGGTAGTAAAGGAAAAGTGGAACCGATAGAGGCTAATCGGAGGGTGGCAGGCGGTGCAGAGAGGTATCTGACCCTTCTATCCATTTTTCCGTAGGTGGTTTGATGCGAATATTTGGCCCCTAGGATTATGTCTTGATTGGCTTGGATTTTGTTATTGTAAGTCCTCAACTGTGGCTGAAAACGTGGCTGCTCATGTTTGTGTGTTGGAAGACAGTCACGCAGACCAGTTTAGGAAAAAAGGGTAGAGAGCTTGTTCTTGATCTTATATTCAGCTCAATATAGGGAAGGAAGCTGCATAAGACCTTTCTGACTGTAGGTTTCCTGCTAAAATTGCACATATATATTCGCCAATGCACAGACCAGTTGCTTTAAGCCATTAACAGCCTTTAGCAAACTTTGGATGGCATAGTAACTTAGTGATACTTCTCAAAAGACAAAAAAAAAAAAGAAAAAACATAATTATTGTTATTGTATTAAAAATTAATTAAAGTTTTGGATTCGTAAAAACTATCACACCTGACATTACAAATAACACCATTACCTTCACTCACCTTACACTGATACAAAGACGAGATCTCGTCTTAATCAGAAAGAGAATTTTCTCTCCGTCCTAATTATTCCATATAAAAATACTCTCATTTCTAGCAAACCATAAAACTAAAATGAAACACCACATACTGGGAATTGGATCCAATAGTCTGGAGGGTTTTCCCCTTGCTACATATAACCAGGTGCAACAATTGAACCTAAGTAAACCACATTGGTACATATAAAACTCGAGATTTTATTTTCTTAGCAGAAAATGTCCAACGGATTACATGCAATCTCCAATCAGACTCTTCAATCTTTCTAGCCCTTTTGAACCCTTAAAGCCAATTTCCTGCACAAGATCAATGAAAAGTAAAATCATATTTGTTTAAAACTAAGTAAATAGGTAAATCACATCAATGATTTCTCAGATATATATAATAAATTTTACCTCACAATGAACCGAAAGAATGTTTCTATTCACTTTCCTTGCATGATTATATGTAGCACCTATAACTTCAGCTCCTTCTTCCTCAATGATGTTGATAATTTCACCCAATGTAAATTTCATATCCGACCCTGTAACCAAATTTACTTCCATAATAGAATCTGAATCTATTATGTTTAGAACTGGGGTTATCCTTCCGCTCTTTACTCTATTCCATGCTTCACTCTCCTGATCATCTAGTTGCATCTTCCTTTGCTTGAGTTCCTCTACTTGTCTTTGCAGCTGTTTTATATGTACAGTGGCCAGCTCCAACTTGTCAAGGAGTGACATCTACGAGACAATCCATGCATTTAAAATTAAAGCAAAACCGAGCAAAAAAAAAAAAATTTGAGATATACGAATAAGTTAAAATCGAGAGAGAAAGAGATAACAAAAGGATAAACACAGAGATGATCAAGTGCATAAACAACCTTTGCGGGTTGAGGAGGAAGGAGAGAAAAGAGCTTCGAGTATAGATTCTTCAAGTTCGACCTTCGTTCCCTTTCAATCAAATTTCGCTGCATTCTTGATTACGAGCTAAGAGGTTTGCTATGCAAAGACTTATATTTTGTTCTAAGTCTCTGAGTCAACTCAAAGCATAAAATACATGCAAATGAAGCAAATGATTCAGGGTTTCTATGGGGAAAATTTTAGCACTCCAACAGTGTTTTTGTTTGCCTTTTGGGGGAATCGCCAGAAAGGAAAAGGCTGAAATAACATATATATATATATATATATTAATTAGAATTAAATTTTATGTAATTCAGTAATTGTGATGTAATGAATACTTTCATCATCTTAAAGACTTATATTTTTCTAGGAAGGCAATCACCACTTTCCTTTCAATTTTCCGGTAAATTAATTGACTACTGCCCTGGACTTTATACTTTCTAATTTTCTTCCCATGCAATGCACGAAATAACAAGTTATGAAAAAAAAAGCGATTATATTATGAAGGTTAGTCAAAATTAAATTTTAAGTCATAATTTTGACTAAAATTTTTGTTTGTCTTTTATTATTCCGTCTAATTTCTACATAAAGAATAAGTTGTTTTGACTAAATTAATTTAATGATTTTTTGCATAAAAAAATTAAAGATTGTAAAATAATTTATTTAAATTATAAGAATTTAATTGAACATGATAGAAAAATAGTAATTTATTTATATTTTTCTGAATGATTCAAGAATTTTTTTAAAATATATTAAATGCAGGTTATGTCGAATTTAAATAATTTTGTAATAGTTAATGTGGTGGTACAATCTATTATTTATTATTTATAATGAAGTTAAACTTGACATAACAGTAAAAAAGGAAAAATTTACAAAAAAAATAAAATTAAAAAGAAGAAGAAGAAAAAGAAAAGAAAAAAACATGAAAAAGATGAAATGTCAAGTGGCTTTTCTGATTCAAAGGCTCACTTCTCATCTTTAACCATTGCTCCCTTGGATGGTTCCTTTTGTTCTTCTGCTGATGGTTCCCTTGTGAGTGAATCCATTCTTCCTGGATTCACTGGATGCTTTCTGTTGTTGACTGAGATTTCCCTCTGTTTCAGGTTTTGTTTGTTTTCTCTTTAGTTTTCCTTTCCTTGTTGCTCTAGGTTTTTCGACCCTGTTTGATTTGCTTTGGCTTGCCTTTGCTCTTTGGCTGTCAAAGATTTGTCCTTTCTGCTCTCTCCTTTCATGTGTTTGATTTAACGGTGTTTCCATGCCGCCCATGCTGTCCGTGGGTGGTCGAGATTTCTGATTTTGGTTGGACCAGGTGTCTCTCCTATCATGAGGTTTCTTCTTTTGATTTGAGTGTCTCAATTTGTGGAGCTGCTCTTCTCTTTAGCTCTTCGGATGGTGGAGAGTGTTGGCTTTCTCTTGTGAGGTGCCTTGCGTTTTCTGCAGATGGCTTTTGGGGCCTCCCTCCTCCTCGGAGACTTCTCTTGGCCTTTCCTCTGCTCAAGGGCGGGCTGCAATTTTTCGACTCTCCTTCGCCATGGATGATGGTTCGATGTTGCTGGTTTGTGCTCGTCCTGTGTCTTCTTTGCTGGTTGTGTTCGATGCAGGGGCTGCTTTCCTGTCAGCTTGTAGCCCAAGTGTGAAGGGCGTGCTGGCTAATTGGCGGAGGCTGTTCCTCGAGTCTACAAGAGTTCTAGGGCGCTCTTTTTTGCTTCACGACTGATGTTGGCATTCTGCTTCTCCTGTAGTATGTATGTATTAGATAATTTTGTGTAGGTAGTCAAGGGCCGCCAGTGCTTTGGCCTTGGAGTTTGGTTTAGGTTGGTTGATCCTTGATCAAGTGAAGCTACTTTTTTGGGTGAGTAGCAAAATTCTTTTGTAAATGTACAGGCTTCAGCTTAACTACCCTGACTAACTGTTTATGCCATGAGAGTCTTTTGCATGCTAAGCTCAAGACTTGAAGTGACATGTTGGTGATGAGGTTAATAAAATCACCTTTTAAAAAAGAAACCTTGACATATTGATTAACATTCCTAGGTGCCTTTGAGAAGTTCATACGGTTGACAAAGATCCTGACATTAACGGGTCAGCAATACTCTGAAAAAGTGGCAGAAAATTGTGTTGCCATATGGAAATCTCTTGAACTTTACACTGATGCGGAAGCAAAAGCCATTGAAAAGTTCCTTGAGGTATTCAACGATGAAAACTGCCCACCTGGCTCCTCCACTCTTTTCACACTATCAGCCCATGGTTCATTAACGGTAAGATGCAAAACCGTTTCAAAATATTAAAACACTCATTTGGTTTTGACTAATTAAAAAAGGGTGATTGAATTTTGATTGAAAATATGTGAATTGCCATAAGATAGATCATAACTTTTGTCATATTCCATTGTCTGAACCAACAGATCAGCTTTTCCAAATATAGTTCTGTGCCACAAATTGGGACAGCAGTGATAGAGAATAAACTACTTGCAAATGCAGTGCTGGAGTCTATCATTGTCAAGGATGGTGTTTCTCCTGTAGCAAGGAAAAGCATGGCATCAAGATTATCAGCACTGTTCGATGACTCTGGTGAAAAGGCGGCCCAGAATGGGAAACCGGAGTCTCAGTCGTTTCGAGTTTTCTTAATTAAATTAAGAAATTGAATAATTATATTATCATAATGATGAAAAAAACAAAAACAAAAAAGAAAGAGAGAAAAAGAACGAAAAACAAAATACATATACAAATTTCTTTCTAATGGTAAGTTTAGAAAGTGGATTTTTGCGTTGTTCTCATGGAATTCTTTGTATACGAGCTTGCTTTTGGTAGGGGATGTGCTGCGCAGCTGACTATTATTGAACTGTGTTCCTTTGGGCCTTCGTTTTAAGCTGATGAGATATGCTTTCAAGTGTAGGGTATCCTGACTATGGTACTGCATGATTGTGGGATATTTTTGCCTGTTTCGTGGTATGTACCGGCAACCAGGGTGGTGGTCCTCGGACTAATGATGAATGACTAGGACTGGGCAGCAGCTGCCTGGTGGACAGGTTTGAAAAAGATGGGGCTGCTTTTCCTGATTCTTGCGGGATGCCGCCAGGGGCTTATTTTCTGGTTTTATCATGAGTTGGAAGTGGTGCGGTGATTCTTTGAACTGTGATTGGGGAGTTGAAATGGCTTTTTGAGTGTGGTCTTCTTATACGGTGTCAAAGCATATGACCATTTTCTGAAAGTAGAGGATCTCATGTTCATGGAGGGCTGTTCACTGTGATGGAAATTTCAAAGATTTTGTTATATTTACAGAGTATTATCTGTTAAAGCGCTGAAGGATAAAATTAGAAAATCAGAGAAAGATAAAACGAGAAAGAAAATATAATTGAACTCAAAGTCTTTTTACAGTCTTTTCATTCAATAATACCATTTATAAATGCATTTACATGAGAGAAAAAAACCTTTAAAACAAAGTAGTACCTAAAATAAAATAACCGGTGCAGTATGCACGTCTTCCATAACCACCATTTTTAAAAAGCTATTGGTATCCTGGACTCTAGCAGAGCTGAACTTCTTGCCCTGCGAGAAGCTGCCTTCATCTTTGCTGCATCAAGATGGAATCTCTCCCACATTCTCATCATTGAATGTGATGCCAGCAATGTTGTGCAATAGGTTAAAAAACCTAACGAAGTGCCTTGGAGACTAAGATCACTGATTATTCAAATTCATAATCTACTTAGTAAGATTCCCCTATGGAATATTCGTCACATTTTGAGATCCGTTAACGAAGACGTTGGTTCTCTTGCTAAGGAAGGTGCGTCTCATCCTCATGACTTGTTTTGGACAATTAGTGACATTCTGATAGAGGATCATCAAACCGTCGTCTGCTAACATTAAGGTCCCCCTCTGCTTCATTGAGTTGCACTGCTGGACTTCGTTCAAGCTGTTTCTTTCCCCTCCATTGGTGATGCTGATTCCTGAGGCATGTCACTCGCAGAAAGTCAATTATCTGTTTACTGGTTCCAGGATTTTTTTTGTTGAGAGTTCCCATTGGAGTTGAGCAAACCCAGTGTACATATGGGTCTCTTTATCATATTTGCTGTATAGTTTTTGAGTTGCTGATATTTTAGGACAGGTTATTCTGGGGTGGAGGAAGCTGATGGCTCCCTTGTTTTTGTTCTTGGTTTGAAGCTCTTTTGTCAATGCTTCAAACTGTTTGTACAGGTCCCTCTTTTTTAATACAAAATGCTTTTCAATAAAAAATACTGAATCTGGTTCTTCGAGTCAAGTCTCACTCTTCAGCACATTGTTGTGTTGGTTTAAGCAGGTGTTTTCTCTACCATGGGGGTTCGTATTGGTCCATACCATAGTGGGTGAATTGTAAGAAAAGCGGAAATTTGGTTGCAAGGAGATGGTCATTAAATAGTCTCCGGTCTTTTGTTTTGCATGGGAGCAGGTCCCTGTTCCTTGGGGTTAATGCTTGATCTCATTGGCAACCAAATGGATTTTTTATATGCTTTCTTATAAGCAAGGTAGTCACGGCAGGGGTCTGTCCTGCCATGAACCATCTATCCATCTTTGTAGGTGTTTTGTTGCTAACATTTTGTCCCTTAGGATTAGGTCTTGAATTTTGTCATTGTAAGTAGTCAACTATGGCTGAAAACCTTGCTGCTTATGTTTTTTTGTTCAAAGACAGTCACGCAGAGCCTGGGATTGTGGGTTTGTAAGTTATGCTTGATGAGCATCCTGAGCTAATGTTTTTGTACAGAACAGGACTTTAAGAAAAAAGGGTAGAGAGCTTGTTTCTGTTCTTATACTCAGCTCAATATAAGGAAGGAAGCTGCATAAGACTTTTGAGTGTTGTAGGTTTCCTACTGAAATTGTACATATATATTCGCCAATGCGCAGACCCGTTGCTTTAAGCCATTAGAAGTCTTTAGAAAACTTCGGATGGTATCGTGACTAAATGCTAATAAAATTGCTCTTCCAAAAAAAAAATATTGTTGTTATTGTATTAAGAATTAAAGTTTCGAATTGATAAAAACTATCACATCCAACATCGTCAATAGCACCATTACCTTCACTCACCTTACTCCGTACAAAAATGAGATATCATCTTAATCAGAAATATTTTCTTTCTATCTTAATTTTTCCAGATAAAAATAGTTTCATACCCAGCAAAACCATAAGACTAAAAAGTAACCCCACACACACACACTAGGAATTGGATCCAAAAGCTTGGAGGGGATCCCTTTGGTACATATAAAACCAGATGCAACAGTTGAACCTATAAGTAAACCACATTGGTACATATAAAACAAGAGATTTTAATTTGTTTTCTTAGCAGAGAATGTCCAAGGGATTACATGCAGTCTCCAAATAGAGTCTTCAATCTTTCTAGCACTTTAGAACTCTTAAAGCCAATTTTAGAACAGGCAACCTGTATAAAAGATCAATGAAAAGGAAAATCATATTTGGTTAAAAATTAAGTAAATAAGTAAATGATATCAATAATTTCTCAAATATATAATAAATTTTACCTCACAATGAATTGAAAGTATGTTCCTATTCACTTTCCCTGCATGATTATATGTAGCACCTATAACTTCAGCTCCTTCCTGCTCAATGATGCTGATAATTTCACCCAATATAAATTTCATATCCGACCCTATAACCAAGTTTACTTCCATAATAGAATCGGATTCTATTATATTTAGAACTGGGGTTATCGTTTCACTCTTTACTCTATTCCTTGCTTCACTCGCCACTTCTAGTTGCATCTTCCTTTCCTTGAGTTCCTCTACTTGTCTTTGCAATTCTTTTATATGTACGGTGGCCAGCTCCAAGTTGCTACTTATTGACATCTACAAGACAATCCATGTATTCCAAATTGAAGCAAAATCAAGCAAAAAAAAAAATTAAATTCTGAGATGTACGATAAGTTAAAATCAAGAGACAAAGAGAAAACAAAAAGGTAAAACAGAAAGATGTTGGAGTGCATAAACAACCTTTGTGGGTTGAGGAGGAAGGAGCGAAAAGAGCTTCGAGTAGAGATTATTCATGTTCGACCTTCGTTCCCTTTCGATCAAATATCGCTGCATTCTTGATTACGAGCTAAGAGGTTTGGTGTGCAAAGACTTATATTTTCTTCTAAATCTCTGATTCAACTCAAAGAATAAATTACGTCCAAATGCAGCGAATGAGTTATGTTCATATAGGGAAACTTTTAGCACTCCAACACTGTTTTTGTTACCCTTTTGGGGGAATCGCCAGAAGGAAAAGACTGGAATACTGTATATATAGTGACAAATAACATATTAATTGGAATTAAAATATTATGTAATGAATACTTTCATCCTCTTAAAGACCTATGTTTTTCTAGGAAATCACATCATCATCACTTTGTTTTCAATGTTCCTGTTCATTAATTGACTGCTCGAATTTTTATCCCATGCAATACACGAAGTAAGTATTTATAGAAGGAATGCAATTATATTACGAAAAGTTTAGTCAAAATCAAATTCTAAACCATAATTTTGATTAAAATTTTCATTTTTACTAAAAGATATTATTCTTTTTGTCTCTTATTATTCCGTCCCATTTCTACAGAGACAGTAAGTTGTAATTCGACTATTTCAATTTAATGATTTTTTGCTTAAAAAAATTAATGATCTGATCTTCATGTTGTTACAAATAAGCCTTTAATATACCTTTTATTCAACTAAAAATTGAATTAAAATAAATTTTAATTTCTTTGAAATATGAAAACCAAATATTTTTGAAAGTCAAAGACTTGTGTGACACGCAACATAGCTTTCAAATTATTCCTCTAAATATAAAAATGAATTCAAACTTTGAATTAATTAAACATGAAATAATTTTTGGATTTTAAATTATCTAGGCTTTTGAAGTAACCTTTGACTTCGTGGACGTCAATTCTTAGAATTGTTGTAAACATGGTAAAACACTTTTTCAAGTAGAACCCACAAGAAAAGAAAGCATTAAGTGTCACAATAGTATAGACTTATTCTAGACTTGTTCTTGTTGATTTTTTTATATAAAATATTATTATCATTATTATTAATTTTGTTAATGCATATTTCATACTTTTTATTATCAACTCAAGATTATTGTAATTTTTTTTGAAAAGATTATTACAATATAATAAATATTTTGTGTTTTACTTAACTTTAATTTTAAAATAAACTCGTAAATATAATTTTTTTAATAATTTAATAATATCATTTATGAAACAAACCCATGTTTTATATGTATCCTTCAAAACTCATGTGTGTACCATTTTCAATTACATATCCTCCAATTCCTCTGCATTGCATTTTTATTTATTTGAAAAGTAAATTACATTGATATCTACTAACAATGATTGCATAAATATGGATTCAAATATACCGTTATATGTACTTAACTACAGACTTGATGTGACATTACTTTACATCTCAACTTGAGAAAAGCATCGAAGACATAAACCAACATATAAATAATCTCTTGCTAATTTTACCTCTTTTTTTTGTATGTAAATTAATAGCGGAAATTTAAAGGGGAAAAGAAATATTCCCTTTAAATTTGGAAAACAGGGAATTTTGCTTGAAAAAACCAAACACGTGTGTTACATATGTTATATAATCTATTACGTTGTTTGAGAACATTCTCATTTTTAGCTAACTAGGTTGGGTTTATTAAATAATTGCAGGAAACATAGTCCAACAAACTCCAATTTTTTTTCATCTTAACTGTGGCTAAAAAGGGCCAATATGTGCTATACATTCAGCTGCTGCGGCTTTTTTTGTTTTTCTCTAAGCCAAAATATAACTAAAGAAGCATAAATTAAAGTTGCTTTTGTAATTAAAGAAACCCTAATTTACCTTGTACCACTCTACTTGCATAGGGTTAAACTATGTAGCTGAGCAATGAAGTCGATATAGCATTCAAAAGTTCATTTTATCACTAGCCATGGGGTAACATTCATGGATCGGATGTGATATAGATGGGGGGGGGAGGGGGGGGGGGGGGA
>NC_030859.1:3197738-3216988 GCF_000208745.1 Theobroma cacao
GGGGGGGGGGGAAGAACTGTATGCAGAAACCTTCGGTTCAAGAACCCCAAATCCCTAAAAAAATTATTTACCTTACAATGAATTGAAAGGATGTTCACAGTCCCTGCATTATTATATGTAACAGCTATAACAGTAGCTCCTTCTTCCTCAATGAGACTGATAATGTCAGATAGTGCAAACTTCATGTCCAACCCTGAAATTAACTTCATGTCCAACCTCATATTCGAATTAGAATCTATTATATTTAGAACTGGGGATATCGTTTCGCTTGTCAATTTACTAAGTGCTTCACTCTCCCCTTCTAGTTGCATCTTCCTCTGCTTGAGTTCCTCCAGCTGTCTTTGCAAATGTTTTACATATACGGTAGCTAGCTCCACCATGTCCGGTGTCGACATCTACAAGAATCCATGCATATATCCATGTAATTAATGCAAAATCCATATTCATTTCATGTTAAAGCAAAGTTAAGGACATCAATGGTTAGGATTCCAAATAATTATGAGCATAATCTGATAGGAAAGAGAGATGAGCAAGTTACCTTAGTCGGCTGAGGAGGAAGGAGAGAAAAGGACCCTGGATAAGAGATTTCTCATGTTCCATCTTCGTCCTCTTTCCATCAAATTTCGATTCATTTCTTCCGGATAATGAGCTCATGACAAGACTGTGATGAACCATAAGTTATAATTAAGAAACTAATTCAACCTCGTACATACTTACTTAGAGTTAAACCTTAATTAAGGAATAATTGCTGCTATGTCATATGCTTACTTGAAGTTATGAAATGACTGTAAAGAAGCTGCAGCGAGTTTTCCTTCATGTGCTTCGCCGTAATGAAGAATTGAGTGCCTGCGAAATTTCAAAACAGAATCGGCTTTGCACGTTAGAGATTACATTAATCCTTACACAACAAAAAGACAGACGAAAAGTTGAAAAGACTCAAAATGTCCAATCTCACACACACAAAGTTGTCTGCCGCTAATTTTAATTAGGTGGAAAAACAAAGCAAAGGCTGCCTCTTTTTTTGCATAGAGGTCAATGGGATAGGGCAAAGCAAGGATGCCCAACCGCTTTTGTTGAACATCAATGGGATAGGGCCATGCAAGCAATGACTACATGTTAGGATTATGGAATTCAAGCCACGTTTGGAAAAGCATCTTCACGTTTAATATTTTCTTTTTAAACTATATGATGTGAGGAAGCACAGAAGGGTGTGACAATTTGAACCTTGATTCTCATTCTTCTTAAAGAAGATAACAACCGTCAAGCTTGGATTATTAAGCTTGGGTAATGGGTGTTGGTTTTTATTGGATGATTGCACGGCTCTACCTGGCTTTGTTTGTAACTTCCGGGAGCTGACTTCTAATGGTTTCCACTGGATGCTGATTAGCTTCTGGGTATGTAGTGCACATGGGAGCTGATTTTTCTAGTGGAAATCCGATTATTCTCTTGTTATTTTAGGTACAATACGCAAAACAGCCATGGTGGGGATATGTTCCGCAGGGATGTAAGTGAGTTATTGTTATATAGAGACCCCGCAGGTATCCAATCCGATAATAGAGGATTAGGATACCTTATATTCGGTTATGGGTTGGATTAGGATAAAGTTTTTAAAAACTGACACAGTTTCAAGTATCACCTTTAGCATACCCTAAACCCAAACCCAATTATATATAATGTTACCAAAATTTTAAATTTTGTGAGATTTGAACCTTTATCTTCCTTAACACAATTTTTACAATCTCAACCAACCAATCGTTTTTTAAACTAATAAATGTAATATTAGTTTATATTAGTTGAACAATGGTGCAAACTTAAATATGTAAAATTTCATTACTAGTAGGGATTGAACTCATAGGAGACTGAGAAACACTCTAAGTTCATCAATTTTGCCAACTTAAACAGGTATTTAATAGATTCGAATAATTAATGGATAGTTCTTTATTATTAGGATTTGGTTTTGAATAGTATTTTACAATTTTATACGGATTTTAATAGAGTTTGGATATCGTGATAGCTAAACGGTTTCAAATTAGGTACCTCAACAATAGCATGTACCCTACCCGTTTATATCTCTTGCTTTCAGGTCGAGTTGGAAACAATTATATTAATATTAAGAAAATTTTTTTGCAAATAATTCTCTCTTGTTTCATGAATTTCACACCATTCTTGAGACATTAACTTAAAATTCTTTAAAATGAAAATTTTAAACTCTAACAGTTAAATATCCATCTTGAGCTAAGACTTTGCTAATAAAGCTAATTACATTAAATAGACTAAGGCTCTTAAGAAACTATTTGTACAAATATTATTACATTAATTGACAATTAATGTGATGATTTTAAAGTATTAAATGAAAAGGTGTCTCATGTCACGGATCCTACAATAGTAAGAGATGTAGTGGGTTTTGAGTACATAAACATGGGTCTTCTTTCACTTGATATGCATGTTTTTTAGGTTAGAAATATAAGGTCGTGACAAGTGGTACCAAAACAGACCTAGATCTTCACTGATGTAGGACCCCATAAGAGATATTTGGTCAAGATAGATCCGGATCAGTGTAAGAATCCCTCTCCTCAATAGATTTCTCTCTTCTATGAGTAAAGAGCTTTCAATAATTGAGTGGGTAGAATGTCATGGAGATCATATGTTGTCAATGTCACGAAGATCTTATGTTGTCATAAGTTACTCACCTACATCTCAACTTGAGAAAAACATCGAAGACATACATTAGCATATAAATAATCTCTTCCTAATTTTGTCCCTTTTTTTTTTTGTTCTTGGGTAAATTAATAGCAACAATCTTTAAAGGGAAAAGAGTTATTCTCTTCAAAGTTGGAAATTAATCAAGGCATTTTGCTTGAAACAACCAAACACATGTGCTTCTTATGTTATAATCTATTCTGAATTCAGTGACTATTGTTTGAGAATATTCTCATTTCTTGAAAGGGAAAAGTTATTCTCTTCAAAGTTGGAAATGTTGCTTGCTAAATTACCAACATATTTATTTTTAAGATTTTCTCAATTTAGCAAAAAAATCATGCAAGTGCACATGATCAACAAGTACTATAGTTATAAGAGAGTATCGTTTCCCAAAGGAGTTGGTTCAATAATTGTTGCTAAATACTAACATTAAAACAAACCAATTTTATCCAAGTAAATCAAGATTTAAGAATTACAATAAAATTTAAACTTAACTATCTATAGTTAAACTAAGGATTGCAAGTAAAATTTAATGAATAATCAATGGATTAAAACCTAGGACTATGGTTTCAGCTAACACTACAATTGGATAATAGATTGGTTAATGACCTACTCTTTATAGAAATCCATGCTAGTCTAAGATTCACTAATTTAAATGATTCCCTGTTGAGATATCATATAATTATCTAAGTCAATTTACCCCTATATGTCTATAAAGAAATAAATCAAGCGAAGTACCTTCAACCTAAGTCCTAGTAATAGACTATGTGTGATTAATAGGTGTACGTTTACCCTATCAATTTATCACCCACTCAACTCTTGAAATGAATGAACACACATTATCCAATTTTAGGTCTATTTAGATTATCTTTGTCAAGCATCATTTAAACACCTAATCTCGTCTTGTTGGTGATCAATCAACAAAAGAGGAAATAAATATAGAATTGAATAGACATAAGTAAATTTATAAAGAGTATTTTACAACCAAACCCTCATATCCGATCTACATATTAGCATCTTCCATAATCCTCAATAGAAAAATTTAGCTCAACTATTTATAACTCAATTTAGTATTTCCAAAAAATAATTCATTTCTACAAGAAAGTAAATGAAAACAGAGAAAAATAGAACTAGTGAGAGAAAATGAGCTGATGTAGATTATTAAAAGCCCAAAAAATCCTTGATTCCTCTCCTTTTCTTTTTGTAGAAAACCTCCTCTTTTCTTCTACTAAAACCTGCTATCATTCCCTTTTCAGCCCTAAAAGAAGCCTATTTAAGCCTCTCCATGTAGCCCTCAGATCTTTCAGATCGGAGGGTGTAAAAATCTCCTAATCTTACGTGGCAGTGCTGCGGTGCCATGGATTCTGCCTGGAGTGCTTATTGCCAGACCTGGACAACACTGCAGCGCTAGGAGCTTGGAGTTGCAGCGCCGTGCTTGCTGTTTCATTCCTTGCTCCTTCAGCTTCAATGCTTTCCCCTACTGCAGTTCAGTCACTTCCCGTGTGATTTTGGTCATGATCTAATCAAAACTAGTCGAAGTGATCGACATAAAAGTTGTAGGTCTTTTGCTTAGCTTTTCGATGATCCAAAAATCACAACGATCAGGCACCTGTAACTCGAGTTACGCTTAGAAAACCACAGCTTGTTCATCACACATATGCAACAATCCACCCTTTGCACAATTCACTGCTACTTCAGCCCCTTTCATTCATGGACCTTCAAAACAACGGATTAAATCAATAGCAACTATAATTAAACATTTTAACACATAAATGAACTAAACCAACTAAAATTTAATTTACTCGACAAGCTTTTATTTAATTAAAGAAAAAACAACTAAAACAAACTACACCTAAAATTTTAGAACTTAACTCTTTAAGCTCCTCAAATATGACAAGATAACTCTATGTAATAGAGTTATCAGGAAATCAGGGAATTTTGCTTGAAACAACCAAACATGTTTGTTCCATATGTTATAATCTGTTCTAAATTTACTAGCTGTTGTTTAAGAATATTCTCATTTCTAGCTAACTAGGTTGTCCAAATTAAATAATTGTAGGAAACAAAGTCCGACAAAACTCCAATTGTTTTCATCCTACCGACGGCTAAAAATAACCAATATGTCAAATACATTCAGCTGGTGCGACTTAGGCATCACCAATTATATTAATATTAAGAATATTTTTTGGTAAATAACTCTCTCTCGTTTCATAAATTTCACATTATTCTTAAGATGAGAACTTAACAACCTCTAAAACGAAAATTTAAAACTCTAACGGTTAAATATCCCTAGTGAGCTAAGACTTTGCTAAAAAATATAATTACATTAAAAACACTATAAGGCACTTAAGAAACTATTTATACAAATATTGTTACATTAAATACATTAATTGACCATTAATGTGACAATTTTAATGTATTAAATGAAGATGTGCCTCGTTTAGCTCATTCATTAATTACTAAAGCAATGCTATTATGTTATTATTTATTTTTGTACAAAAATTGTAACATTAGTTAATACTTCTTAATCTAATCAAACTAATTCCAATATTTTCCATTATACCTGAGCTAAAAAAGGCCAAAATGTCAAAAAAAAAGTTTCATTAATTGTAGGAAACAATTATATTAATATTAAGAATATTTTTGGATAAACAATTCTTTCTTGTACCATAAATTTCACACCGTTCTCAGAATGTAAACTTAAAATTCTTCAAAAATAAAAATTTTAAACTCTAACAGTTAAATATTTCTGTTGAGCTAAGACTTTGCTAACAAATATAATTACATTAAATACAATATAAGGCACTTAAGAAACTATTTATACAAATACTATTACATTAGTTGAAAATTAATGTGATGGTTTTAATGTACTAAATGAAGATGTGCCTCGTTTAGATCATTCATTAAGTAGTAAAGCATTGCTTAGGAAAACTCTTAATGCTATTATGTTATTATTTAAAGGAAATTGTGAGAGATAATCTTTTTCATAAGCTCAATTCAAAAATATCATTCATTATAATTTTAACTATTTTTAGTCAATTTTTTATATGACTAGACAATAATGCCCTTTAAATAATTTCAGACAAATTAAAACGGTTTTAATTTTCTCTATCCTGCCATCCAGACAAAAATTTCAAGATTAAATCATAATTTCTCTCTTACCAAATATTATCTATCTCGCCATCCAACTCTTTTTCACCTTCCCGAAGAGCAGAGATGACATCAAGCTCTTTCTTATTTCATTTTATTTTTTTGGCTGGTGGGTCTTGGGGTTCTCAAGGGTGATGAACAGTAGTTTCGCTCTTCTATGGTGATTACAATCAGCATGATAAATGTGATAACTGGATGCTTTCTAGTGATGACTTGCTTCGAAACGTGCGCTACAATGGAGATGTCTGTGTTGATGAGTTGGATCAAATTGATTAAGATGATGGGTTCAAGGAGAAGGAACAGCTAAAGCATGTTGGATGGGTTTTATGGTGATTTTTGTTGTGTTTGAGATTGAGATGATTGTTAAACATGTTTGCTGAGGATTTTGTTTCTTTTTATGGGATTTTGAGTTAGAATTGTTCAGGAAATATTCTGTAAAGAAAGCATATTTTGTTTTTGCATAAGGGGAGTGAGCAAGGCCCTCCCGATAGGGATATATTTTGTCTTGCTATGGAGGGTTATAAAATTTTGTAACTTCTATTTTATAAAATGCACAATTTCTTGGCTTAGCAAAAACAAAAAAGTATGTGTTTTAGGTTCTTGGGTTTATTGGTTTATTCATAGAACCCTAAATATGATGAGTTGAAATTGAGTAAACATATCTGTACATTAAAACACTGCATGACTTTGACAACTTAAACCTAACTGCGAGCAAGCAAATCAATTGGTTATTAGATATTGCATTACTGGTTTTTAGGCATTGTGTCACTAGTTTTTAAGTATTGCGATATTGGTTTTTAAGTATTACGTGCCTTAATAATTGCGTGACTGATTTTTAGGCATTGCGTGACTGATTTTTAAGCAGTGCCTAAGTCACACAATGCCTTACTAACTAGTCTAGCAATACTTTACTAACTAGTCACGCAATACCTTACTAACCAGTCACGCAATGCCTATCAACTAATCATACAATGCCATATCAACCAGTCACATAATGGCTAAAAACTAATCACGTAATGCCTAAAACTTAGTAATGCAATGCCTAAAAACTAGTCACACAATGCCTAAAAACCGATTACATAATACCTAAAAATCACCAAAACTACTAAATTTTATTTAACAAAAGCAAAAACTTCAAACGATACACCATATTCCATTTAACAAAATAATTAACAAATATGCCTACTTGACAGAGAATGTTCAAAATGCTTAAAAGTTTTTTCTTCATATATCAAAAATCACTTCAAAATGCTCAAAACGCTCAAAGTATTTCTTCTCGTATCAAAAACTACTCCAAAATGCTCAAAATGCTTAAACGTTTTTCTTTCTGGTAAATAATACTCTAGAGATGAATGGTCTGACGAGAAAAGCTCAAAGGATATTAGTCGGTTTAAGACGTGGATCTAAACATATGGGTCGATTTCATTAAAAGTAATTTTGTTTAGAATTAATTTCTCTTAGCTAAAATTAATTAAAATTATATAAAGAACTATTTTCAAAAACACCTTATGTATGAGGGGTATTTTTGAACAAAACCCCTATTGTTTATATGGAATACCAATAAAAAATTGCTTTTACAAGCATTACTCCTTGTGCACACAAATTTCATGTCAAAAAATTAGATTAACAATTTTTATTTATCAAATCAGGAATCATAGTTTTGAAAATTCTTTAAAATAAAAGAATAACTTTTTGTTTTAAAAATAAATAAATAAATTTTAATTAATCTAATTTTGTGATTTTGAAATAAATTCTTTAGTAATTATTATATGACTAATTTAAACGATCTCATCAAATTTACATGATGATACATGATTTTGTTGTTAAAATTCACATGACAATACATGATTGGTTTTTGAAAAATTTCGCTGTAGACCATTTATTGGCATTGGGAAGACTGCCAACTACCAATTATTTCTTAAATGGGGATGGTCGACTTCATAAATGCTGGCCCAAAGAAAAGAGTATTCAGTCCCTAAATGCAACCAAAAGTTAGGTTTGATATAATGATTGTCTCACCCCCCAAACCCACTCTTTAAATTAATTAAATTATAATCATATATTTATATTAAATACAATAATTGTTATGAACTTATGTTAAGATAAAATACTATTTAATTTGATAATTTTATAAATTATTTTTAAAATACTCATAATTGTTTTTTTAAAGTTTCATTATTTTTTAAATGATCAGAGCACCGAAGTCAAATCAAATTAACATAATAAAAAATTCAAGACTCGATCTTAAAATTTAAATCTTACGCTTAAATTCAACTCCAAAAATTCAATTTCAATTTCAAGTTTGAACTTCGATATCAACTCAAATAATAAATAATCTTTTTGTTATGTGTGACAAAGTTTGGACCTTTTGGTTTTTAAGGTGTAGATGTTGGGGAGTTACTTTGGTCATGCCTAGAAGTATAAAAGAACTGGTGGTGATATGGAATTCTTCATGCCTCAATAATGGAGATAAAAGAATTTGGGCGTCGAGCCCTTTCTCCATCTCCTGGACCATATGGCTTTTTCCAAATGATGTATTTCAAAATGCAAGCTGGGACAACAAGCAGGTATGGAACCTTATTCACTTGCTAACAGCAACATGGGCAAATGCTAATTGGCCCTCTCAGCATGGATCGATTTTGGATATGTACATACACCCAAGTTGTCCTACTACCCAGACAAATGGACCCAAGACGAGAATTGCCATTAATTGGAAAAGACCAGTTGGAAGGACTCTTAAATTCAATGTTGACGGGGCGGCCAATAACAGTACAAGGGATGCAGATATTGGAGGCATTCTAAGGAGTGAAAATGGAGTGGTGCAGGCCAGATTCTCAAAAAAATATTGGCATTGGGGACTCAAGTCTTGCAGAACTTCTTGCAATTCGCGAAGCTTTCATTACCTTTGCCTCCTCAGCCTGGGTTGGAAATTTCTCACTTGTCATTGAGATTGATTCTCTAAATGTCGTGAAGTGGATCAAAAGTCCAAATGACGCTCGTGAAGACTCAGAAAATGAATTTTACACTTTGAGAGCTTGAAGAAGATGATTAGTGATTGGGAAATCTGTCATACGCTAAGGGAAGGAAATAGAGTGGCTGACAATTTGGCTAAAGGGACAATTCGAAGGGCCCCAGATCTACTGGAGACCAGTGATGATATCGAACATGGGTTGGCAATCGATACAGAGTAAGCTCTTCTAAATTTATTCCCTAGGTTGCATTTTCGGTTCTTGTTTTTTATGTTTGTGGAACTTCATCTACCATTGCTTATCTAGGTTGTAGTCCTTTTTGCGGTCCCAAAATGTTTATTGTGGTGGGGCTTTTGTTACTGGACGTTCTTCATTGCTTGCTATGTTGCTCCAGATTGGGTTTGATCTCTTAGGCAACCAGTGGCTTGCCTCCTGATTCTTCCTTTTCCTGCAGCCTATTGGATTTTTGTAAGCAGTAAGGAGCCACCTCACTAACTTATGTGGTAGTCTTTTGTAAATTTTTTGTGAAATGGATTTTATTCTGCCTTTTAAAAAAATAATAATAAATAATTCTTATTTTGAATTATTTTATATAGTAGTAAATATAACATTTTTTTTCTTTAATATAATTAAATTATTCAATGGGCACTAAATATTTCCACCCAATGTTTTCCATTATAAATGAGTATGATGTTGACTTTAAATTAACTTTAAAATTAAGAATTAGAACATTTGATTCGATAGTAAAAGTATGTATTTTCTACTCAAAAAGCAGGATCTAAATCTTTTCTTTTTGAGATAAAACAATTTAACTACTTCCCATATATCATGTGGTTTGGACACTCTGTATTATCCTTCTTTTTCCCAAGAATCTAGGACCAGGATCAAAACAGACATGGAAGGTCTTGCTAACCAACAAGACAACATGGAAATCATGGATTCTTCTCTATATTACAAGGCAGCAAGAGGGGAGATTGATGCTTTCAAGCAACATCCAAAGCCACTCAACCAATTGGTGACACCAATTGATAAGAACACAATCCTCCACATCCACATAACATCAAGATGCAGATTTCCCTCGTATCCATCTTACTATTACCGTCTTGTTAAAAGGGAAGTTCTTAGCTTCGATCACTCGGAAACAAGCTCAGTCAACTTCGTGAAAGATGTTCTTCGAATCTGCCCGGATCTTTTAAATCAGCCCAATGCCAAAGATGAAACCCTTTTGCACATGGCAGCTAGGCATGGGCATGAAGATATAGTGAAAATTATTGCTGAAGAAAATGAAAGAATTCTCCAGGAAGATCAAGAAGCTGCCAGGCTGATGCTGAGGATGGTGAACAAAGTGAAAGACACTGCCTTGCATGAAGCTGTCCGGTATGGTCATCTTGACGTGGTGAAGGAATTGGTAAAAAGGGATGGTGAATTTTCATATGGGGCCAATGATTGTGGTGAGACTCCACTTTACTTGGCTGCTGAAAAAGGATTTTCCATGGCTGTGGACCAGATATTGGAAGCATGCAAATCACCAGCTTTTCAAGGCCCTGGTGAGAGAACAGCCCTCCATGCAGCAGTTCTTTGCAAAGATGAAGGTAAAGTACTTGTTTGGCAGCAAGGGTAGATCAGATGCAGCCCAACTACCTATCAAATACCCTGCACATTTAGCATATTTTATTTCCTTTCAACTCTGTTGAGCAGGACCAGCAACTTAAAAGGCAAAACAGTTTGAATTTTCTGGATATATTTACACCTTTTGTTTGAAGTAAGTCAATTGCCATTCTCATCATCAAAGTTCATATGTCCAAGCAAAATCCTCTGTATCGATGAAGATCTTACCTTTAAACTAAAGATTATTATCCTAAACATAATACTTAAAAAGAAATCGAAAAAATTAATAAATTTTTTAAACTAAAATAACATTATTTCTTGATTTACGACAATCACATCAATATACTTTTTTATGAAATTTCATGTAGAAGTTAAAAATTACAAATAAATAATCTTTAAAATATATAAACTTTTGACAGCACATTTTACATTCCCCTTTGTAATTTTTTGTAGTTAATTTTAGGGAAAACAATAAATCATATTTGTCCATAATTAATTCAGTAGTGATTTTTTATTGGTTTTGCTTATTTTTCTTGTAGAAATGACAAGGAAAATAGTAGGCAAAATGAGATTTCTGGCCACAAAAGCTGATAAACAAGGATGGGTTCCACTTCATTATGCAGCACAATCTGGTTGTCTTGCCATTGTGAAAATATTGTTAGAAGCTGATACATCTGCAGCCTACATTGCCAACAAAACTGAGGAGAAGACCCCCCTTCATCTTGCAGCTCAAAATGGCCAAACATACAC
This sequence comes from Theobroma cacao, assembly GCF_000208745.1. NCBI lineage: Eukaryota > Viridiplantae > Streptophyta > Magnoliopsida > Malvales > Malvaceae > Theobroma > Theobroma cacao. Next base: position 3,208,916 of record NC_030859.1, read on the forward strand.
CATGGGGGAACTTATATCTCGTTGCCCAGGTTAATTTTCTTCTTTAATTTGTCCCAATGTTTTAGTTCCGGGTACAGTCTAACTAGACACAGATCAGTACATAATTTCTCTTAAAGTTATCTCTCATTGTGTAGCTCAAGGTCATGTATATACGTAGTCGGACCCAATTTCCTACAATTTTTGTTTCTTTTCTTTTTTTCAAAGCATTTGAATCTCAACAATTCATTCTTATGAGATGATACTCAATCATTTATTTTCAAACATTTCTTCAGGTTGTTGGGAGCAGGTTGATGCCAAAGGAAGGAATGTTCTTCACTATGCAGTTGCGAGTGACAACAAATTTGCAGTCTACACAATCTTAGATGATACATCCTTGAGCAATCTTATAAATGAGAAGGATAGAGATGGGAACACACCTCTCCACCAGCATGTCACTTCCTACAACTACTTGAAATATTTCATTGGTCACCCCAAAGTTGATAGGCATGCATTTAACAACAGAAATCTTAATCCTCTTGATGTTATTTTATCCCAAGATGGCCTTTGGGGAAATCAGGTAAGGCATATTTACCTGGTTAATGTTCTAATTAATTACGATTAGCTCATGCTAACTAATTTTAACTAATTATTCGATTTTTGGTATTAAAATTCGTGTGTCAATTTTAAATAAAAAAAAACCTGACTCAACTCAATTCAATTCATTTATACTCGTATGATCATATTCAATAGTAGATGTCGGATGAATTTGATTATATAGTATTATGCATTTCTTGGATTAAAGTTTTAAATACAAGTACTCTTATGGTTTAATTCCTAGATTTTACATGAATTAAGTATAATATTAAGTGGTCTTTTGGTCTCATTTTATCTCACACTCTTTTTGAAAATCAAAACAATACAATGTCACAGAAAAAATCCAAAAAAGCATTGGAAACTATGGGGACTAAATCTGGTCAGCGGATCGTGGACAGAGAAGAGAGCAGGGGAGAAAACAGCAGCCAAGCTGAAAACGAGATGATAGCTGTTATCAAAGAAGCAAGAGAGGCTCATTTGGTGGTAGCCACTCTCATTGCAACAGTCACCTTTGCAGCTGGTTTCACCTTGCCTGGTGGCTATAAAAGTGATGAAAATGACCCTGAACAAGGCCATGCAATCCTAACAAAAGATTTGGCATTCAAAGTCTTTGTTATTTCAGATGCCATTGCGTTAATGCTTTCTAGCTCTGCTGTGTTCTTCCACATGTTTATGGCACACGAAACCGACAAGACGATGCTTATTTCACTGTTTAAACTTGCCTTGAATCTAACCATCAATGCCATGGCTGCAATGGTGGTTGCATTCATAACAGGCACATATGCTGTGTTGTCTCATTGCTTAGGGCTTGCCATTGCAGCCACTGCCCTATGTTGCCCTTTCTTTTTTATTTATATATATTACCTTACGGGTAGACTTTTAGATAAGTTAGATTTGGCATCCATGTAATTAGAACACCAAATTAATTTAGTTATTATTGCGTTGCGTATCTGTTCGTGTCGTTGAAGTAGTCACTGTTGGTAGCAGAAAAACAGAGTATTTATAATGAAGTCTTCCTCTTTGCACTTCTCTTTATTTATGGTGGCTCTCAATGGGTAAATAATCGTACCATAGAAGGGAAGAGGAAACTTAGCCCCATATATATAATAAACCCTAATATAAGCCTCACATTAAAGGCTTATTAAGCCTATCATTAACTAATCACTTTAATATTAATTGACTTCTAACGCTTTTGTCTCACACTAAGGTTAAATTATCAGTTTGCTTGATTAAACTGAAATTACCAATTAATAGTAATCCACATAAGAAAAACCTTTAACATTATAGACACTTAACTCTATACTCAATTGGCAATGACCATTGAGGAATTAAAGATGATAAGGAGGTGTATGAAATTCTATATGTATAATTTTCTTATTTATGTACCAAGATTTAAAGAGAAAAAACTCAAAATCTATTGAACTCTCATGGTTTTGTAAGTATATCTAAATTTTTTAATGATGTTTTCACTCAGCCAAAGAAGCTCAGGATGGGCCTGCTATGCATCAGAGGAACAAAGTACAAAACAAAGGCATCCAAGCCAAAAGGAAGGCAGAGAATATCATCTAGGTAAGATTTTCATATCTATCCCCTAGCACTAAGAAGTCTCTATTAACACTTTAATCTGCTACAAGTTTATTAAAAATGATAGTTCTTGGATGAATAGTAACAGAAATGTTTTCTAGATTTCCTCCCCTTTCATATGTTAAAAAAAAGGTAACTAGTCCAAGCAATTCTTGGCAGAATGGCAGAAAATGAAAGTTTTCCCTTCCAGGTGATCAATTGTACCATCTGAAAAGTGCTTAGGATATCCAAACCAGATAGCCAAGAAATAAAGGAAATCCTGAGTAATATTATGGTGTACTTTTGGAACTTATCCCTGATCAATCCCTCCCAAGTATGCCTTATTCTAAAATTTCTGGATTCTGAAGGTAGCCATAATTTATTGTATCTGGGATGTTTGAATGTGAAAAGATGACTCCTTGAATAGAGCAGACTTAATCTTTCCCACCAGTTCCAACCAGTTTTCAATTTAAAGCAGCAAAACCTTAGCAAATTCTAGAACTGCAGAAGCCCACACGGTTTCTCTAATTTTATAATAACAACAAGGAGCCAGAAGGGTGCTAATTATCAGCCCACAGGCAGTAATAATTTTCAAGCCTTGACATTTTCTTTATTTCTTTGTAATTAGCATATCTAATTTCATTAGTAATTATCTTGTTAGTGCTACATTTCTTTTAAACATTGATATATACTAAGATATGTAATGAAGTGTCTTTATCTATTTAGGAATGAAATCCAATTTGCTCTAAATAGTAACAATCTTATTATTTCAGATTCACCTTTAATATCTAAGTCAAACAATTACAAATTTAATTACGAAATCAAAACCTAACAAGGATGGAAATCAAGCAAAATATAGTAACTATCATGCTTTAAAGGCAACATATCCAACCTGGGATCCTTGGTTTTAAAAATCACAAACCATTTTCTTTAATTGGAAGCAATCCTAACCATATTTGTTGATCTTTCCATTAACATTGAGGTGGTGATGAACATGATAATTACTTGATTAACTTACCTGGTCAGTTTTGTCTTTCCCTCTCTCCTCTCAAGCGCATATATATATATATATATATTCTCACTCTCAGAGAGCAATCTTTTTCTCTCAAAGTGATGCAAGTTCTGGGGTAGTTTTCGGCTGTTGGTGAAACGTCTAAACATGGCTTCCATCCTCTTTTACAGGGTCATGGAGAAACTGGATTCGGAGATTGGAGGGCTATAGAAGCAAGTTGGTCTAAAGGCAAAGCAGGGTTGCCATCCCCTTTTCAAGGTTCTAAAGATTAGTATTATATAATATTAAAGGAAATGAACATTTTCCAGGTTCTTCATATATCCCTGGGGGTACCTAAACTGATTGCCATTGCCATGTCCTAATTAGTAGAATCAATAAACAGTTAATTGTATTGGGATTCTACTCATTGGGACATAGGAATTGCAATCTTTTTTAGGTATCACCAGGATTTGAAGAACCTGGAAGGTATTCATTTCCTCTCATAGTATGTCATACTAATCTTTAAAATACATAGAAAAGCTTACTTCAACGAAAGGTCATAGAATTATTACTTGACAACGAAGGGCTTTCTTCAGGCTTGTTGGATGTAAATGCTGTCAATCGAAGCAATCTCTCTGCCCTTGATATGCTGTTGTTGTTCCCAAGTGAAGCTGGCGATAGAGAAATCATGGACATCCTTAGCGGTGCTGGAGCTTTAAGGGCAAGGGATGTAAACCTCTCTCCGATGGCCTCCTTGGACTCTCGAACCCTCTCAGAGACTAATCACTTACAACCAAAAGAGTTGGAGTACTTCAAGTTTAAGAAGGGCCGAGATTCACCAAGTGAAGCTCGCGGCACGCTCTTAATTATAGCTGCTTTGGTGGCATCTGCAACCTTCCAAGTTGCATTCAATCCTCCAGGTGGGGCGTGGCAAGATAATTATTTCCCAAACCAAAATGATAGTCATAGCGCCACCATCAGCAAGAAACATCTTGCAGGTTGGTCTATTTTGGGCACCTCTAGTGGAGTTTCATTTTCTTTATTTGCGGTTGTCAACTCAATAGGGTTGTCGGTCTCTCTTTACATGATCAAAGTCCTCACCAGCAAATTCCCTTTGGAGTTCGAGCTTGGATTGTGTATGTTGGCCATGTTTTTCTCATACAACACTGCAATGATAATTACTTCTCCAGAGGACGTGAGGGTGGTGGTCATTATTAGTACAGTAATCTTAACTTCAATTACACCACTTTTGAGCAAGTGGACACAAAGATTGATAGGGTGGATCATATAATTTACAGTGGAGAAAATCCATAGGATCATTTGAACTTTGAAGTACGGATTGCCAGTAATTTCATGAAGGCTGTAAAGTCTTGGATACTTTCCTTTGCTTCTCACTAGCCAAAGAACAGTGATCAGAAAAAGTGCAAGTAGAAGTTGTACTATTGCCACATAGCTTTATCTGATTGATCCTATAAGCCTTGTAAAAAAATTTAATTTCTCCTGAATCTTGCAAGGAAAAGCTATTATTATTATTATTATTATTATCAAATATATTGGCAGGTCTAGACTCTAGAAACTGTTTTACAAAAAGAAAAAATACATAGAAAAGCAAAGGTAGTGCCATGGAGTGGCAGGTTGTCCATATACCAAGGTCGGCTAATGATCGGACAGACCAGTTAGCTAAAGCGGGGGTCAATAGAGGGGACAATCTGCTGCAGTTCTATGGCTAAGGTTATGTGTGCTGTCATGCCAGAGGGGTCTGTGGCTAGGTGCTGTGCTACAATGGAATGCTGAGGAAAGGTATGGTATGAGAGACGTTGCAAGAATTTCACAGGGTACCAGTTGCTCGACCTTGTTTTAAATTTCTTACCCTCTTCTTCTTGTATATCCAGTTCCTATGTAGTAGTCATGGCGGTGTTCTTTTTTGTGTAATAGATTATTGTGTGGGGAAGTTGCGTGCCTGTGTTTCTGAGTTGTATCACCATTACTGGACATCAACGCAGCAGGTTCTCTGCCTGATTTATGTGTTTTCATTAAAATCATACGAAGATTAATTGTATGGAACCTTCAATGGAATTAGAACCTCTTGTTCAGCTTCCATCACTTTCCATGAAAGATGATCATGCTACAAATATTTCACCACCCAAAACCGCCTTGTCAGCAACTCCACTACTGCCAGCTACTCATGAAGAATTGCATTGCCAGTCTTTAATTATTAAACGTTACGTATCATGCGGTAAACCACGGTCTTGACATCTTATCTTAGGACAACTGGTGTTTTGGTTGTTCTTGTTTTCCATCAAGGTTTGTTCATGCACTGAGCTTCAGCTTCCATATGAAAACAAAAAGGGATTTTCTTCTCCTAATTGTTATCGAAATCTCTTGGAGGCCTCCCTTACACCACCCAAAGGGTAAATGGCCGGCCTTTCTCATCCTAAACCTTGGTTGTCGATTCTCTCCCTCGTTTAAGACAGTGGATGAACTGATCTTGAGATAAAATCTCACTTTAATAATGAACTGTATGAATACAAGAAGGATACAAAACAAGTGGGGTATATATATCTTCTACTATAACCCCAAAATTAACCAAAAATTGCTTTAATCTCTTCTATTGAACAAAGGGTAGATCCAAAATTTGAAGAGAATTAAAAAAGAAACTTCTAGGTAATGATTTGGATTCTTCTTCTATTGAACTTGCCTGCCCGCAGATTCAACTGCAACGATGAAAGTAAACTTAAGATGAAAGTAAACTCATGAATCAGGTAGGCAACGATGTACTTTTGAACCATTCGTAACTCAAGATTCAAGTCCAGTGCTGCGAACCTTTGCTATATGTCCGTGTCATATTTCCCAACTTGAAGTATTACTTTAGCGTTTTCAGGTTAACCAAGATTGACAGAAATTTGAGAGACGGAAATCAGCCATCCTAATACAATTGCTTCGAAGATAGTAAAAAATGATATTAGATTTGAGATTTGAAATTTGAGACATAAGATTTTGTGAGATAAGGTAAAGGTTTGTATATTAGTGGGCAATTTGGCGTTTAAAAAAACTAATTTTGTTTGATTGGCGTCAAAAACAAGCTAATTTTCTTGGGTTTCAAACAAGGGGAAAGTGATCAGAAGTTGTGGCTCGGGAAAGGAACGCCGAGAGAGAAACCCAGGAACTATCGAGGTAGAGAGGTGGTGCGGCTGGGTTCGAGTCTTAGAGTTGAGGCAAAATTGATCTTCCTAAGGTATATTTCTTCTTCATTTTGTATTTATATTTGTATTATTACAAAAATGTATGCTTTTTTTTTTAACGAATAAATTCTTATTTTCATTTCATTAAATTAAATACGAAGTAAAAATTGTTGTCTCATACATGATAAATTGAATCTCATTTTTCGATATTTAAACATAAGATTTTTAGATTGAAATTTATAAATTTTAACCGTTGAAATATTTTAAATGAAAACATTTGATTTACAAATTATAATTTGTTTTTAAAAAAGAGTGATCTCCCCTGCCTTTTAATATTATATCCAAAATGATTATTGTTCCAAGTGAGAAAATCCCAATCAAGAACAGGAAATTTGACATAATATTTCTAGAATAGAAGCAAAAAGCTAGAGGCATATATATTGTATACAAATATCAAATCTAGCAACGCTTGATATTAAAGAATTTGTAGTCTTTCTTACATAGTTAAATGACAGAAATGAGAAAACCCTCAAGCGAAATGCAGTCCCTCCTGTACAGTATTAAGATTATTTAGCAACATATCCAGCATGGGATCCTTGGTTTCAAAATCACAAACCATTTTCTTTAACTGGAAACAATGAAATACCCCATATTTTGATATGGTGATAAATAAAGTTGATCGAATGTAAATTGAGGTCAATTAAAATGTTTAGAAGTGATAAAAGACGAAAGGAGTAGTTTAGGATAAAATATTTCGCAAGTGAGAAAATAATAATAAAATAATAATAATTTTATCGGAGGAAAATTTGTGAGATAAAAGGCGATTTGGAAATCAAGTGAGGCATAATAAGGTATTTTGGGTACCAAGGAGACAAGATAAAATTTTTAGAATAAAATAATATTTTATTAATAAAATAATATTAAAATATTAATATTTAGTCGGATGTCGAAGTCAATCAAGAAGAAGGATCATATGGTTGATCCAAGTGGGGGAAAAGATGACAAGCCCGACTCTATAAAAATATTTATCATGACATACATGTGATGGATAGCATGTTTGCATGCTATGAAAGTCCCAAAAAATTTACAAAAGTCAGTATTGTACCTAGAGGTACAATAAAATTGATTTAAGCCTCGAACTAGATCAAATAGAGAATTTACGATAAAATTAAGAATTTTAAAGTCCCAGAATGGTTTAATATGGTGATTCGGAGTTCGAGGATCAATTTGGAGTCAAACTGAAATTTTCGCTATCTAGAGGTAAAATGGTCATTTGCCACCTAGGGACAAAATGAAAATTTTAGAAAAGATTTTTTTGGCCCCATTTGACTTTTGGAGTATAATTTGACTTATTGGAGTAAGATTTGAGGTTTAGAAGTGAAAAATTTTAATTTCAGTATAATTTGGAGTAAAAGGGTAAAATGGTAATTTTGCCACCCCATGGGCAAATTTGTAATTTTCCACCACCAGGACATTTTTCCAGCACATGGTCTTCCTTTATCCTCATTTTGACCATTGACTAATTATGTGGTGGAGATAAAAAGAGTTAAAATTTTTAAAGTTTTAAAAATAGGCCAATGACATGATGCCACGTGTCATGCCTTTATTAATTTATTATTTTCCTTTTTAAAAGGCACAAAAATCAGCTCATCTTCCACCCCATGTCCGGCCAAACCAGCAAGAAGAGAGAGAAAATAAATACAAAACCCTAGAGAGAGAAAATCAAAGAAAAAGTGTGAATTTTCAAGGAAATTAAGTGAAAAA
>NC_030859.1:3218847-3288981 GCF_000208745.1 Theobroma cacao
GTCCTTGTGAGCCAAAAAAAACAAAAAAACAATATGTTATGTTATGATTTGAAAATGATTTGTAATCCTTCGTATTTTGATTATTTGATAACTATTGCTTACCGGGAAAGTGCGAAAGCTGATACGAGAGACTTGCGAGGTTTCGATCGACATTCGGAGTGAAGAATGTTTGTCGAGGCTTCGCGGCGGTTGTCACGGGCTCGATGGGGAGTTTCGGGTCGTGACAAACAATCCTAATCATATTTGTTCATCTTCCCATTAACACTGAGGTGGTGAATGTAATTGATAATTACTTGATTAAATTGTTTGATCAGTCTTGTCTTTCCCTCTCTCCTCTCAAGCATATATATATATATATATATATATATCTCTATATATATATATATATCTCTACTATTTTCTTAGCATTCTCACTCTCAAAGAGCAATCTTTTTCTCTCGAAGTGATGGATAGTTTTGGGCTGTTTGTGAAAGTAATGGGGATCCGGGAGCTCAATAAGAGTCAATTATCTTGGTATGATTATAATGAAACAGCCCGCGAGAAGATGGTCTAGGGGCTAAACATGGCTTTCCATCTTCTTTTACAGGGTCATGAAGAAACTGGATTCGGAGATCGAAGGGCTATAGTATAGCAACTTGGTCTAAAGATACGTCTTGAAATCTTATCTTAGGACTGCTGGTATTTTGATTGTTCTTGTTTTCCATCAAGGTTTGTTCATGCACTCAGCTTCCGCTTCCATATGAAAACAACAACAAAAAAATTGATGATTTTCCTCTCCTTATTGTATCGAAATCTCTTGGAGGCCTCCCTTATGCCACCCAATGGGTGAATGGCCGGCCTTTCTCATCCTACACCTTGGTTGTCGATTCTCCCTCGTTTAAGACAGTGGATGAACTGATCTTGAGATAAAATCTCACTTTCATAATGAACCGTATGGATATATACAAGAAGGATACAAAACGAGTGGGGTATATATATCTTCTACTATAACCCCAAAATTAACCAAAAATTGCTCTAATCTCTTCTATTGAACAGAGGGTAGATCCAAAATTTGAAGAGAATTAAAAAAGAAACTTATAGGTTAATGATTTGGATTCTTCTTGTATGTTTCTTTTATTGCTATTTACTTCGATATAGCAATTGAAGGAGATTGGATATTAGTACAAAGGTTTTGGCAGTCGATGTAACCAAACAAGTAGATTTCGAAAGCTAGCTTTTGATGGTGGACATTACAAAGTAAACATTTTATTTGTTAATTCAACATCTCCTTTGACTAATTCCTTCCTAGTTTTTGCTTCCCATATATAAAGAAGCATACATTGGACTCCAATACAACCAACCTCCACCCCCCTTTTTGTCTCTCTTCACAAAAATGAAGAACTTATTGTGGATTCTTTGCTTGGCATTTCAATTCTTTATCACTTCTTGTCAAGGTGATGTAACTATTTTTAACTTTGGAATTGGATTTTTTCTTTTTTCCTTCCTTCTAGGCAATTTGGGTTAATCAAGGTAGGAACAGGGGTAAGCTCTTGAGGCAATGTGAGGGTGACATGGAAATAATATGGTTCTACTGGTAGAAACAGAGTTCTTTGCCCGATGTGCTTGTCGAGTAAAACGAAGTGCCTGCTGGTTTGGTAGAAGGTTCACTATAATCTTTATATCTTGATTTCTTGGCCGAGTTAAATTGCTACTGAGTTTTGTTAGTGTCACAGATTTGGGTTACAATGCCAGGGGTGCATGATTTCGTTTTTAACAGGGGCAAATGTGCTCTAGTGGGATCAGTCTTGTATAGTTTGACCAGAGGGAAGTCTTATTGTGCTACTGTGAAAGAGGACACCTACAAATTCCATAATTACTTTAGTTGATTTTAGAGTTTAATGGCATTTCTGAAGTATAATTGTAACATCCGATTAAATCTACAATTATATCATTCATAACAGTAGATTCGAATTTTAATTTATATAATTATTTATTTATAATTTTAACTTGATAAAAAGTTAGATTATTTTTCATTCTAAAAAATAATAAATGTACTTTAATCAATCTTGTTATTGTTTCAGTGTCAACCACAGGATGGATAAACATCGATTGTGGCAATGACGCTTTAGTGATTGGAGACAATGGGCTTCCATGGAGTACAGACGAAGAGTTCACTAAAGCTGGCAAAAACAAACGGATTCCAGAACGGGTGCTCACCCATACAGAAATGGCTACCCTCCGATATTTCCCTAATCCAAGTGATCAAAATTGCTACACTTTGCCAACAGACCCTAAAGTCCCAAGATACCTTATTAGGGCAGGGTTCGTCTACGGTAATTACGATGGTCTCGATCATCCTCCAACGTTCGATCTCGAGGTTGACGGTAAAAAATGGTCGACAGTCACCACGACATCATCGACGATAACGCCGGTGTACCAGGAGGTCATGCACGCAACTCGTGGTTCAAGTTCTGTTAACGTGTGCTTGAAGCAAACCAGGGACGGCGAGGTGCCCTTCGTTTCTTCCCTAGAGGCCGTGCCATTAGGCCCCAGTATGTTCCCACACTTGTACCCACAAATGGAGAGTGATGCTACATTTTTTCTAGTCAACAGAACCAACTTGGCTGGTGTTGAGGTCAGGTATGTCAAATTTGCTCAAATTACACATCACGTCATTGATGTAAAGATGTCACATGACATAGGTGATACTAATGGTCATTAACCTCATGGTCCACCGACATCTCGAGGCAATTGACGTAACATTTTTAATGTGGTAAGATTAGTTAACTAAAATGAGTATATCTTAAGAAGAAAAATTTTCTCATTTAACTAATTTTGTCATGTTAGAAAACCGTGTCAACATCTATATGTGCAAAAGATGTTATCTAGTATTGGACCTTATACCAATTAAGGTTACTTAATAAAAATGACATTTTTTTGTAAATATGAAGATATTTCTAAATACAAATCATATCATATGAATTTATTTAGACGAAATAATAGAATAAAAATCAATTTAAGTAAGATTCAACAATTCATAAACTTATTTAGTGTTTTAAGTTTTTCTATTTATTATTATTTTCTGTCATAACCATTTATAAAAAAAAATAATATTCTTAAGGGGACACCCAACATTAGAATAGATTTTATTTTAAAAATTTTGTATTTGAATTTTAAAATGAACAAAATAAAATTTATAAGATGAAAAAAAACTAATTACTTACCCAATATATATATATACACACACATGCGTTTTCATGAAAATTTTCTTCCGATTTTGTTTACAGGTACACTAGTATTTTAAATGATGAAAAGCACAACAGAATATGGGCATCTGGACTCACCCCACCAATTTATAATCTACTCACGACCTTACCAGGTTCTAACCCCCTATTACCAAATGACCCTCCTGAGTCAGTGTTACGCACCTCGACCGCATCATTCTTCACCTCCTCTCCTATAATCATGACCGTTGATTTTCCCGCTCAATCAACCCCACAATCAGCGTATTTCGTATTCTATTTCACTGAAATGGCGATCAGGCCTTCCCCCAGCGACACGAGGGTCGTCGATGTTTACGTTAACGGTGTGAGGAAGGCCACTGTGGCAGTTGAAGTCAAACAATGTAAGGTGGTAACGGTGTACCCTGAAATCCTTGTGGATCCTACGGCTAATGTAACGTTGGCGGCTGCAGATTCATCCACGTTGCCACCTATAATCAGTGCGATGGAAGTTTTCACCACCGTTGATCATGTTCAAGATCATGATAAAGGTTTCACCGTCGGTGCATACGATCCTTTGATTTTAGCCTTTGTCATTTTAATTCATGTTTTTGTTGTGAGGCAATATTGATCTGCCTAAGGTATTTTTTCTTCTTCATTTGTATTTTTATTTCTCAAATTACAAAAATGTATACTTTTTCTTTTTAATGAATAAATTCCCATTTTCATTCCATTAAATTTATTATAAATAATATTAAAAAAATTACTTACTTTTAAATAAAAAATAATAATTTCTGTCTTATACGTTGTAAGTCGAATTTTTTTTAATATTTAAACACAAGACTTTTTTTAAATTTTAACCATTGAAATATTTTATTGAAAATATTTGATTTACGAATTATAATTTGTTCTAAAAATTTTAAGTTCCTTTTGTTCGATATTTTTTAAATTTATTTTTTATAATAAAAAACAAAAAAATAGAAATTAAAAAATAAAATAAATAAGAAAAGAAAGACAAAAAATAGAAAGATCAATCAAAGGAAATCTTAATAGGATAACAAGTGTAGCTACCCTTACTCGAAGAGGGCAAGCCAAGCTCTAACAATCTACTAGCAAGCTGATTCTTACATGGTGGATTACAGAAATGAGAACAACCTGAAGTGGAATGCAGTTCCTTCTGTACAGTTTTATAATGTTTCATCTTGCTCAAGATAATGAACTTGAAAGAGTTTTGGGTAAGATCTACCTCATTTCCTCTCTCACCATTTGAGCAAAGACTGTACTCATTGAAATACCAGCAAGGTCGCTTACACTACCGGTTCTGCTGAATTCTAGACCTGTTTCCAAGCGGCTGACATGGCTCGCTTGAGAAGATAGCTGACCATTGTGATTGGGTGTTTGTTCATTACCTTGGAGTTGAAGTGCAGACTCCAAGTTCCATAGGACATCTCCCATTGAAGGCCGATGAATCCCATGTTCTTGCAAGCATTTCTCAGTTATTTCCCAATACTTCCTTAAGGAGTCTGGTTTTATTTCACCAACAAGAATAGGATCCACAACTTCTTCCAATTTCCCATTCCTGTAAGACTTTGTTGCCCAGTCCACTAGATTCACCTTCTCTCTTGGAAGGGATGGATCGATAACAGGCCTTCCGCAAAGGACTTCAAGCAAAACAACCCCAAAGGAGTACACGTCTGATTTCTCTGTTAGTTGTTGCCTTGTCAAGTACTCTGGATCAAGATACCCAAAGCTTCCTTTAACTGCTGTACTCACATGCGTCTGATCAATATCCGGACCAGTCTTTGAGAGCCCAAAATCAGCAACTTTAGCCATGAAAGTCTTATCAAGTAGTATGTTTGCAGACTTGACATCTCGGTGTATTATTGCCTTAGCAGAACCAGTATGAAGATAGTGAAGTCCTTTGGCTGATCCAATGCATATCTCAAGCCTCTGTCTCCAACTCAAGCCAGGAAGATTTGAGCCATATAAGTGATTCTTGAGTGTTCCATTCTTCATGTACTCATAAATTATGATCATCTCATTTTGATCATCACAGTAACCAATCAAAGATACTAAATGGCGGTGGCGGAACTGAGATAACATTTCAATCTCAGTCCGGAATTCTACCAGACCTTGGTTTGATTGAGGAGCTCCCCTCTTGACAGCCACCTCTGTTTCATCTCTCAATACTCCTTTATAAACCTTACCAAAACCACCAACGCCAATTACCAAATTCTCACTAAAATTGTCAGTTGCCTCCAGAATTGCCATAAAAGGAAAACGGTACCCTATTTTTGAGCTGGAAAATATGGCAGTCCCATTAGAGTATTTAGTTCCTGTTGTATGAACTATTTGTCCTGTATTCATGGAAAAGTGTTCCTCTGTCTCCTGAACTGGCTTTCTTCTTCTTCTGCGGAAAAGGAAGAGAACTGCAGCCAAAACAACAACAACAACAAACGACCCAACAGCCAGGCCAACCATAACCACGACTTTCATCTTGGAACTTCTTGAGGAAACAAGATCTGGAACATCAAGACTGCCCCTAGCATTGTTTATTTTCATGATCTCCAAACCATTAAGAATGACACTTGGGTAATCGACTATAGTAGATGAACCAACACTTACATTAAGCTTATGCCTTGCACTTGCCTTTATGCAGACATCCATAAAATATGGGACACCTAAAACATTTGATGTCTTAGAACCAAGATCAAGATGACCCACTAACTGTGTATCTACGAAAATGTGGAGAAAGATGCCTTGCTGAGTAGAATTACTCACTATATCACAAAAGTGAAGCCGAACAAGATAATCAAATCCAGGGTTAACATCAAAGCTCCAAGTCAAGTTCGCCTTAAGTCGAGGATCATCATAGTTCAACCTAGTGGCGGTGCCATATACAGATGCAGGAGCAATATCCTCAGTCACCAATCCTCCGGTAAAATTAACAGCCTTAACATTTGACACAAATGATCCTAGATTCTTATCTATCAGATATGCATCATCTGAAACCCAAAGTCGCCATAAGGTATCATTTTGTGGAAGCACTGTTGCGTTTCCCATGTCCACTCTCGCAACTGTCTCCAATGCTTGCTCCCACAGAGTTCTGTTATCACCTTTTGGATCAATTGTCCTTGCTTCTTTAGGAATGAGATTCTCGGGAATTGAGAAAACTTCCAAGGCATTGATGAAAGCAAATGATTTGGCAGCAGGGTTAAAAGTAAGAACCAGCTTATTAGAAGTAATGTTCAAGCAATACTCCTTAACAACAGAACTATTCCCTAATTGAAGTTCCCTAATAAGGGTAAAGTTTTGAGCAGAAACAGAGAATTTTGCATTGCTCATATTGTAGTTTTCGAATACAAAAGGAAAGAAATGAAGGCGAATCCAGTGCCTCCCTTGTTCTTTTATTGAAAAGTTGTAATGGGAAGGTCCACTGAAAATTCTAGCAGTTTGATACAGAGCTGCATCATAGTATAGTGAGATTGAATTTGAAACAGAATTGGCAAAAATATGTTGTGGGGTTGTAAGAGTATAAGATGAAGAACTGAAGTTATCAGCTATGAATACTCTCTGACCCTCTGATCTATTTTTGAAGGATCCACAGTCTATCAAATAGTTATCTATAGGCTTGAATCCTACTGAAAGACAAACTAAACAAAAGATAGATGAAATCCGTACAAGCAAACCCAAATTCCCAGAATTCCCCATGACAGCAACTCCAATATTGAGAAGGGAGAAGAACAGACAATAAAGATTGCAATAGAAATGGCAAAAACTCGAGATTTTCCAAAGACAAGAAGCTACTAACAAGACAAGCTAACCTGAGATGAAAATGAGAAAGCTGATTGAGAAGTGAGAAGAACAGACAATAAAGATTGCAATGGACCAGTGGAAATGGCTAAAACTAGAGATGATCAAAGGACAAGAAGCTACTAAACAAAACAGGCTAACCTGAGAAAGCTGGTGGAGTGATGGCTGCAGCAACAAAGCTCAGAACTGCTTTGTAACTTCACCAAGAGACCATTTTGGCAACAACCCAGTAAACATACCCAAAGAATTAACAAAAAGGTAACCTGGAAAAGTTCACCTGATAGTAATCAAGAAAAGATTGAAAAGAGACTGCCGACAAAAAAAGGGAACTTCAATAAAATCCCAAATTGCAGAAAGAAACTAACAAATATGTCAAATTCATGAGCTCCACCACTTTTAGCTGTTCAAAGTGTATGTAGAAGCACGTGGGAAAGATCAAAGTGACAGAAAGTAGCAATGTGAAAACGACTACAAAAGAATTTATAAATATTAAAATGTGTTTATCAACGTTTGGTTTTGACAAGTTCATGGAATTGAATAGACAAAACCAAAAAAACAGATGAAAAAATAAATGAAGAGATTTGGTATTTGGACTATTAAGCTAGAGTCAAAAAGTGTTCCAATGGACCAAAAGTTATAATTGAAAGCAGAAGAGGAGGACAGCTATGATGGGCGGCTGAGTCTCACCCTCTCTCCCGTGTGCACGTTTAAAGCTGTGTCTTACGTTTGGTGGTTTAGTTTTGTTGCGCCTCGGGTTGGTGTAAGAAGGAAAAACAGTGGTAAGAAAAAATCTAAGACTTAGGCCATGTTTGGTTGTTTTAATGTCTTTTCCTTCTTTTTTTTAATAATAAAAATAAAAAAAATCTCTGTTAATTACGTCGAAAATTTTAGTTCAAATGCTCGGCGGTTTCTTTTATGGTAAAAAATCAGTCTCGGAATTTTTAGGAAAACAAAAATAAAACAATATTTAAATTTTGAAAATTAAAAAAAAAAACCTTTTTTGTAACATTATCGGGGAAATCATTCTCGCTTTAACTATTAGGGAATCATTATTTGAGAAGGGTATTAATTTAATTTCCATAATAATTGAGGAGAGTTTGATTATGAATTTTAGATTTAAGCATCATCATCATCATCATTGTTATTATTATTTCATTGCACAAAATTAAAGTTGAAAGAGACGAAATACCTAAGGCTGACTCAATTTGAGCAACTAACATAGTGCTTATCAAGAAGTAGGAAAAAACATTTAATCTAGAGGACTTAAAGATTGTGGCATTCCATATACATAATAAATGATCAAATTTGATTTATAATAATGTTCATTTATTGAGTTATTTTGGAACAAATAAATGTTATAAACAAATTTGCTAAATGTGTTTGACCTAATTCAAATAGAGAAAGAAAAAAAAGAGGTTCAACAACTGAAAATTTATCTTAAAAAAAGGATACTTGAAAAATTATCAATTAATTTCTTAATTAGCAAACACGCTAACAATTATTTATTTGGCTTTGTATATAATTTGCATTGCCAAGACAAAATGCAAAACAAAGAATAGAATTTATTTATTTTTTTATAATAATTAAGTTAAAGAATAGAATCTTGATTTCGAATCTGAAAAGAAAATGAAGTAAGACATAATGTTTTAAAAAAACTCTTAAATTATTAAAAAAAAATAAGTTTTTAATGATTAATGTTTACCATTAATTACCATTAATCAAAACGCTACTTATCTTTTTATACACATTTTGTATTGACGTGGAAAATAAAAAATTTCACATGATCATTTCATCATGTCATATTAATTTATCACGTCATCATCTATTATAACATATCATCATATCACGTCAACATTATATGATATAAAAATAAAAAATAATATTTTGAGTAACAATATATAATTACCCACTAATCATAAGGATTTATTTAGTTAAAAATAAAAATATAAAAATTTAATTAAACACAACAAACGAACAAAAACTTATTTAAATTTTTAAATAATTCAAAAAAATTAGATATTATGTCATATAATTGTTAATTGTATTATTTTTATAATTTTATATATAAAAAAAGAAATCAAGTTGTTAAAATAAAGGCAAACACGGCCTTGTTTACTTGTTTGTATAATTATGTTCCCTTTTTTTTATTTTTTATCCATAATTTATTGGGGACAGAAATAATTCTGCTGAGAGGATAATTTGATTTTAATGAAACATCCAAATCATGCTGTTCCATCTCTTGTCGCTGTCGGAATTATGCTAATTACGCGTTTTCTCAACCAACCAGGACTGTTGAGCAAAAGTCGGGGAACGGAACAGAAAGCATCCTCTACGGCCAGGTGCTCCAGAGCATATTATTTTCTGCCAATCAGCACACGCCACGTCTCTTCTATGCCCTTTTTTTTATTCTCTTCTTTTATGGTTTAAAACAAGTTTGTATCACTTTTTTTTTTTAATGTTTTGTTTCAATCAATCAATTAGTCGGATGATTTGATTTAGTATCGAACTGTCAATTTTTAAAAATTTTTATTTTATTAAAGAAATGAAATAGAAAATTTTATAATAAAAAAATAATTAGAGAACATTGTAAAAAAATATACTCATGGAATAAGTAAAGATAAAAAGTATAAACATATATGAAACAAAAGCAAATAACAAAAAAAAAGAAAAGAAAAGCTTGTGGGATTGTGGAGATTGCACTTAATCAAATAGAAAAAATAAGGCATAATATGTTAAGCTTGTGAGATTTATACTTTTATTGAGTTTAATTAAGTTTTTATATTTTTATTTTAAATTAAATAAGTTTTTATGACTAATGATAGAAAATATCACTTAAAGTTGTGATGAGACAACAACATGATATATTAACATATCATGATGGATGATGATGTGGCACAATAACATAGTTATATTGTATTCTTCACTTTCCATATCAATATCACGTGAGTATAAAATGATAAAAAGATATTTTGATTAATGACAATTAGTCAATTATTAAGTATAAGGACTTATTTGTTTTAAAATAAAAGTACAAGAGTTTGATTGAATGCAATAAAAGAATAACAATTTATTTGAATTTTCTTAAATAGTTTAAGAGCTTTTTTAAGCTATATGTCAAAAAATAAATTTAAAGATACATTCAAGAAACAATAACAATAAATGCATAAAAATACCATTAAATATTTTTTGTAATATATGGACATAAAATATTTACAATTAATTTATTCTTCCTATAGAATTTGAAATTACAATTATGAATTGATTATGAATTAATTAAGATGAGAGTAATTTAAAGAAAGAAATAACATTGGATTTATTGTATTTTTAGTGAATGAGGGAAGCAAGAGCTATTATGTTACAACTCATAATTCAAAATATATTTATTAAGATTCAATGATTCACTTGTATCCTAAACAATTATTAAGACTCAACGGTTCATTGTTGTCCTCCAAAGGTTATAATAACACATATTGATTAATTTATTAAATTGTATTTTAATAGTTTAATTTAATATTTTTTATCTAGATTATGAGAGGAAAACCATCAAAATAGGCAAAATTTTTATAAAAATTTAATGAAAATAAAAGGCATAATAATTTTAAAAAAATTTTAAACTATTTAAGAAAATTCAAATAAACTTTTATTTTTTTGTCACGTTTAATCAAACCCATGTATTTTACGCTTGATTAACTACTATTAATCAAAATATCACTTGTCATTTTATACACATCTAACACAAATGTGGAAGGTAAAAATACCACATGGTTATATCATCATGTCATATTTACATGTCACATAAGTATCCACTATGACATGTCAACTTGCTACGTCGTTATTATGTGGTATAAAATAAAAAGTAACGTTTTAACTATCATTAGTCAAACGTTACTTGTCATTTTATATTCATGCGACGCTGACCTAGAAAGTGAAAATATCACGTGGTTGTATCATCATGTTATATCAACATGTCACGTCATCCATCTATTATGATATATTAACTTACCATGTCAACATTATGTGACATAAAATAAGAAATGATGTTTTAATTGTCATGAGTAAAAATATCATTTGTCATTTTATACTCATATAACACTAATGTGAAAGGTAAAAATATCATACAACTATGTCATTATGTCATATCAATATGTCACGTATGTTAACTTACCATGTCAGTATTATGTGGTATAAAATAAAAAGTGACATTTTAACTGTCATTAGTTAAACATCACTTATCATTTTATGCTCATGTGACACTAACGTGAAGGGTGAAAATATTGTACAACTATGTCATGATGTCATATCATCATCCACTATGATATATTAACTTGACATGTCAACATTATGTAGTATAAAATAAGAAATAACATTTTAACTGTCGTTAATTATAATGTCACTTGTCATTTTATATTCATGTGACACTGATATGAAAGTTGAAATATCACGTAATTATGTCATCATATCATATCAGCATGTCATATCAACATGTCACGTCATTATCCACCATAACATGTTAATTTGCCATATGATAATCACAATGTATAAAATGAGCAGTAACATTTTTTTATTAAAATAAAGATTTATTTGGTATAAAATAAAAATATAAAAATTTATTGAACAAAGTTAAAAAATAAAAATTTATTTATATAATTAAATTTTTTTTAAGTATTATGTTAAAATAAAATCACTAACAAAGTCCATAAATAGAATCCATATCTCTTGCTCTATATAATTTGTTAAACGTTAATAAAGCCCAATTTTGATCCATGTAGCAAACCATAATGGGCCAGATCAAATGCCCCCAGCAGGTGTAGATTAACAAGTTTACTTAAACGACGTCGGTCAGATTCATAATGAGATTTCATTCATATCAGAACAACTCGCTGGAAGCGGTAGAAATTAGGATAGAACCTGAGCCCAAAGGGAGAGAGAGACACAGCCGAAAACCCCCGGAAAATCCCGAACCCTAGAAATGGACAAAGATAAACCCGCAACCAAACGGTCTCGAGACCGAGACGACAAGCACCACCGTAGCCACCACCGCGACTCCCACCGGCGATCGGATCATAAGTCCTCCTCATCGCGCCGTGATGAACGCGAGAGATCGTTTGAGAGGGAGGGTTCGAGAGATAGGGCGGCGGAGAAGTATCGTGAGGGATCCTATGAGGAAGTTGAAGCGAAGAAGAAGAGAAAAGAGAGGGAAGAGAGTGAGGAGGGAGGAGAGAAGAGAGCTAAAGTTGGAGAAGGAAACCGAGAGGAAAAAAGAGAGAGGAGAAGATTTGGGGATAAAGTAAAAGAAGAAGAGGAAATTGAATTCTCCAATGCTGCTAATGGAGGTGAACCAGTTCAAAATGTGAGTCTTCTATTTATTTGGATTGAGTATTTTGGTAATGTTTGGGGTAGGATAATCTTGTTTCTTAGACTATTTGTGATTTTGCACCTATTTGAACAGTGATTTCTCTTCATATTATGCATTTATAAGTAATAATCTTCCTTATTTATTTGAAATAGCTATTAGAAGTGGATTATTGCATTGTGATATGCGTTCAGTGAGTTAGCACTTAGTACATAAGCTTTGAAATTTCTTTGTTGGAATTTCATTTTCCCCTATGTTGTTGTTTATACGGATGGATAGCAGAGGAGTCTTAGTTGTTGCCTTCTTACATTTGCTCTAATCTGAGGCTTTTTAGGAAGTAGAATTTTATAATATCACATGATTTGATTAGCTTTTAGAGATTTGTTAACTTACTTGTCTTCCGTCATCGTTGCGATGATATAATGCTTCACCATTTCGGACTTTACTTTATATGCTAGCTTAAGCACTGCTAAAAGCTGCAATAAGTCCTGAGATATTAGCTAATGCATGCATTGCATGTTAGTATGAGATCTGAAATGTATAAAATGCAGAATGATGTCAATTTAAAATATTATGTTTTCATGATGGTGTCTGGTTTCAGTGCAGTTATGTTGATATTATGCCAATTTAAAGTTGCTCCCTCTGCTAAATTTTTAGCCTGTTGCCAAACTTTTTAGTGTGTATGCTGATGTAAATTTTACTTTTTAAATACCTGCAGGGTGCTGCTCAGGCATCATTACCAAGGACTGGTCACCCCCTTTCTACCAAGGTACCTTCCATTTCTACTGCTGAAAATAAAGCATATAGTATTACCGGATCTCATGAGGTTACTGGATCTAGTACAGATGGCTCCTCTGCTGCTGGGAAAAGTGGTGGAAATCTCTCTCTTGATGCCTTAGCCAAAGCTAAAAAGGCTTTACAAATGCAGAAAGAACTAGCGGAGAAACTGAAGAAAATACCTTCAGTAAGTTCTTTATCTTAATTTTTTTTCCTCCTTTTGTCCTGAAGTTTTGAAAGTTGAGAAATATTCATCTTGTATTCGTATTGTTATGTGTAGTTGAACAGAGGCCCTAGCTCCAGTTCAGGAGTGACTACTGGAACAGTTCAGGGACCAGCCTCATCAGTTACTTATGCTATTGCTAGTGGACCGTCAAGCTCAGCAGTCCTTCCTCCTACCTCTGTGGCAGCAGCTTCCGTGAAGCAACCTGCTGGTGGGATGGCTTCTGTTCCTGGCCTTGCATCAATACCCAATTTAGAAGCTGTTAAACGTGCTCAAGAGCTGGCTGCTAAGATGGGATTTCGCCAGGACCCTCAGTTTGCCCCTCTAATAAACTTGTTCCCTGGACAGGTGCAAACGGATGTTCCGGTTCCTCAGAAACCTACCAAGGCCCCTGTTCTCCGAGTTGATGCACTTGGTAGGGAAATTGATGAACATGGTAATATCATAAATGTGACTAAACCCAGTAATCTTAGCACGCTTAAGGTTTGTGAATTTTTTGTAGTTTTGATGCAATTATTGTTATCTTCTGACTTCTGGTGCAATTATGTGCTATTTTCAAGGCTGTTTTCTAATTTAATCCGTTTGATTTTTCAGGTTAACATTAACAAGCAAAAGAAAGATGCATTCCAGATCCTTAAACCTGAGCTGGAGGTGGATCCAGAATCAAATCCACATTTTGATTCGAGGATGGGAATCAATAAGAATAAGCTTCTTAGACCAAAAAGGATGACATTTCAGTTTGTAGAGGAAGGAAAATGGTCTAAAGACGCTGAGATCATTAAACTAAAGGTATTAGTTTTTATATTTGTAATTCTCACTTTTACTCTTCCATTAGTTGTTTGTCTGGTTTTAAGATTATTATCTATTTCTTCCAGAGTCAATTTGGAGAAGCAAAGGCAAAAGAGCTAAAGGCAAAGCAAGCACAATTGGCAAAAGCAAAGGCTGATATAAATCCAAATTTGATAGAGGTGTCAGAAAGAATTATAACTAAGGAGAAACCGAAAGACCCAATTCCTGAAATAGAGTGGTGGTAAGTTGATGCTCCTTTCATAACTTTGTTTTTTTAAGTTTACATACCTTTAATTGATTAAATCACATAGGAGATATTGGTTCATAATTAGACTGAAATAATCTATCCAGCTGATGTTATATGTCAGGAAGATTGATTTATCGCTAGAAATGCAGTTATCTGTAATTTGTTTCTGCTTAGGCTGTAACTATTGGGTTGCATATTCACTTTCCCTTAAAAGAATTTGTTTGATACTTTACTCTTAGTTGAGTGAAAGTTTGGAACTCTTGCCCTGTGTGTTTGGTTGGTTTTATTGAAGCTGATTTAGGACATGTAAAATGCACTTCGTCATATGTCTAAAACCAAAAAGCTTCTCCCTCTCTTTTCAGTCTCATATCTAAATCTCATTTAAAAATTTAGAGGTATTACAACTACTATGGCTTATTATGTTCCTTCTTTTACTTGTCTTTTTTTTCTCTCTTATTGGCTTTTTTTTTTTGGTGAAATATGTTTGTTAAATTTCAGGGATCTGCCTATTCTGGTGTCTGGTTCTTACGGTGACATTACTGATGGTGTGGTGAATGAAGATAAACTGAAGATGGAGAAGATTACCATTTATGTTGAACATCCTCGTCCAATTGAGCCTCCTGCTGAGCCAGCTCCTCCACCGCCTCAGCCCCTGAAGTTAACCAAGAAGGAGCAGAAGAAACTACGCACACAGCGACGCCTGGCCAGGGAAAAGGATAGACAGGAGATGATTAGACAAGGCCTGATAGAACCGCCCAAGCCAAAAGTTAAGTTGAGCAATTTAATGAAAGTTCTAGGCTCTGAAGCTACCCAAGATCCTACTAAGCTTGAAATGGAAATCCATAGTGCCGCTGCTGAGCGGGAACAGGCTCATGTAGACAGGAACATTGCTCGCAAGCTTACCCCTGCTGAACGACGTGAAAAGAAAGAGAAAAAGCTTTTTGATGACCCAAATACAGTGGAGACTATTGTTTCAGTTTACAAGATCAATGACCTCTCACATCCCAAGACACGCTTTAAAGTTGATGTTAATGCCCAAGAAAACCGTTTGACTGGTTGCACTGTGATTTCTGAGGGTATTAGTGTTGTAGTTGTGGAAGGTGGAAGCAAATCCATTAAGAGGTATGGAAAACTTATGCTTAGGCGAATAAACTGGACTGAAGCTGTGAAAGAGGAAGACAAGGATGGAGATGAGGATGAAGAGAAACCTCCTAACAAGTGTGTGTTAGTTTGGCAAGGCAGCGTTGCCAAACCAAGTTTCAGTAAGTTCTCCGTCCATGAGTGCATCACTGAAGCGGCTGCAAAAAAGGTTTTTGCTGATGCTGGAGTGGCCCATTACTGGGACCTCGCGGTAAATTTCTCAGAAAATGAATTTGATTTTTGAAAGGTCATTTTCAAGTTTTCCCCATCTCAAGTTGAACTGCTCTACTGGGTTTTATTCTATCAATGAATTGTTGTTATTTTAAGAACTACTTCATGCAATCAATTGTCATACGCCATCGTCTTTGCAAATTATCTCATGTCAATGTACAATCCATTGTATGAGAAACAACCGAGGGAGGCATGATGACAGTGTTGAATGAATAAAACAGCCAATAGCCAGAGATTGAAGTGGTGTAAATCCAGGTTCCCGAATCCAGCTGGGGGGGTTGATCCAAACAATAGGTAAAACCTCGGAACTTCATTTATTTCAAAAAAGCAGGGAGCCCTCCAAGTTCTGGGAGTCATAAATGCAAGGAAAAAATTCCAAAGTTGACCAACATCGGGCACCGGATTTATCAAGTCAATGCTTGTAAGTTGCATCTTACAGAAACCTGTAAGGACAAAATCAGATAACAAAGGTGTTTCCAGCCTTTTAACTTTTGCTGATGAAAGAACAAACAGAAAATTGACTTAAAACAGTTGATAAATTATGCCTGGATAAATCACATGCCCATGTTGATATGCACAATTATTTTATGCCCTTCCCCATCTTCTGTTTTTGACTTTGCAGGAACAGACACTATTTGTACAGCCTACATTTATAGGTATGAGTTAGCTTGCTTTTTGGTAAGGGGAGGTGGCTTATCTACATTTTAACTACCCAAAGCAAGTCCACAAACCCAAACTTACACGTTTTTTTTCCCTCCAGTTTGTTGGTTTAACTTCTGGTTTTCCCTTTCCCTTTTGAGGATGCTAACGATTGAGTATCAGAGAATTAAACTTCCTTTCTGCTTCTGGAAACCAGACCTTGTTGCTTAGCAGGCTTAGGAATCAATAAATCACCTAGCTGTAAGCATATGGTTTCTAGTTTAAGTTTGGTTACATCTTCATCCCCCAAGTTAAAGCATCATGTTTCAATATAATTAAGGTTTTACTAGTTCGAAATACACAATGATTCCATTTTAAAGTAAAAAAAGGTGCTTTGCATTTCGTGAAGGAAAGATTAAGCTTTCAGATTTGTGAAATTTGTCATGCATTGTGTACAAGGGCTTTTAATATATATGCTGGTTGGCATTTAAACAATTAATGCTTTTGTTATTGTTGGATACTTCACTTGAATCACGTTTTAATTGATCTCACAACCAAAAATCTTGAGCTTCTAGAGTTTTGGTCTTACTCTCCTTATAAAAATAATGAGGGTAAAATATTTTCAATTCCTAATTTTTAGATATAATTTTATGCAAGTCTATTAGTTTTTTAAATAAAAAATTGGTTCTGATGATTGATCGTAAAAAAGTATCTTTCGTTGATAATTTTATTTTTTATTAATTTTAAAAATGATTACACTATATAAATTATATTTTTTATTTTGAATCTTTTTCCTATTAAAAAAAATCTCCCTCACCTCTTCCCACAATCAGAGTGTCAAATCCAACTCTAGTTGGGGAGTGCAAGACCCAACTCCGATTGGATCTCCCTCTGCGCCCCCTCCCCTCGTTTCTCAAGAGAGTGCAAGATCCGAGAGCACGAGGGTGGGGGGCGCGACTCTCCTAGGGAGCACAAGGGGTGGTCAATTAGCGTAAGGAGTCCCATCGTTTGGCTTAGACATGACAATTCGTATTTTTATGTTTTAAATATGTTAGATATGTTTAGACACGAAACACGTTAAAGTTAAAAATAAACATGACATGTATACATTTAATACACGTGTAACACGACACAATTAACACATTTTACACTATTATTAAACGTGTCAATATACGACACGATTAATAATACGTTTAACACAATTAAATAAAAATATTTATAATTAAATATAATTTTATTATTTAAATTTAAAATATATAATTATAAAAATAATTATAACCAAAAAATAATAATAACATCAAATATAATAAAATTTAATATAAATAACATACATAAAATTTATTATTATATATAAGGTTAAAATACACATCAAATAATTATTAAAAATTATTTATATAAAGTTAAAATAGTTTTTAACTATTAATATTTAATAAGTTAATAAACGTGTCATATATATACGTTTAAACACGATAACACGATTAAGTAAACGTGTTTAAACGTGTTTGTTGTGTCTGACACGTTAAGACACGAAACACGTTAAGGGTAAATACAAAATCTGTTTAACCCGTGTCTTCTCGTGTAGTGTTCAAAATTATCAAGTCTAGTTTGACAAAAAATAAATAATGAAAAAGATATAAAAAGAGGAAGGGTATTTTTGATATTTTATATTTGTTCGTTAACGTCATTTACACGTTTGAGATGAATTGTTTACTTCGAAAATTAATAAACACGCGTGAAATTATGATTAAAATATAAAAAAAAAGAGTATTTTACCTAAATAATAAAAATAATAAAGATTTCAAATTATGTTTATTTATTATTTTCATATCGTTTATAAGAAATAAATAAATTAGACATTCTACAAATAAAATAATAATTCTTCAACTTCCCTCCTCTACTCAAAATAATTTCTTTTAGGTTTGTCGATCAAACCTAAAAGAAATTTTATTTTTCAGTTTCTCCTACTTCCTTCTACCTTTTAATCAATTTAATTTATTAAAAAAGAATCTCTCTCTCTCTCTCTCTCTCTATGTCTAATTTTTTGAGATAAAATAAAAATTAAATTAAAAAAATGAGTAAATTATATGGAGTTTGTACAGGCTTGTACAGTTGTAAAGTTGAACAAAACATTCCTTTGCTTTGACCAACAATTCTGATTTTATCTTTGTTTTTGGCAAAATATTAAAAAGTGAAGTGCACAATACTTTGCCAAAATAATTTGCTAAAAGATTACCTGAACAAACACTTTTTCCATTGGACCTACATTTAATTAAGGTGAGTGGTTAGTTTGCTATTTTTGAACATCAAGTGACATTTCTCAAAGAGAAATAAATAAAAAGAAATCAACCCACCTAATTGGTAAATTTACTAATTACAAATACTCTATTTAGAAGTAGACTTTATCCTTTTTTAGACTTCTTGTTGATCTTTGTAACACTACCAAAAAAACATATGCAAACTGTCAAAGCTTGATTCTATTAGGGTTTATGAAATTGGTTTTTTATTTTTTTATTTTTTATTTAATGAAGATAGGAAGACTTTTGCACACCAAATAATAAACAGCTAAATTTGGAAAGGAAAATTATATATATTTAAAGTTCTCTTTTGTTGATGTTTGAGTTAAATTAACTCCCACACTCCAATTTCATTAATAATTAATGGGCTCATAACTTCCAACAATATTTTAGGCCAAGAAAATTCACTCAAATAAATTTCTAAATAAATCTTCTCCCTTTATTATTTTTCTCTTGTTAGCTGAGTTTTCTTAAATAGTCAATTTTAATGATAAGAGATGTTAACGGGGAAGTTACCTATTATTTTTAAAGTATTTTAACTCGAATTTTATTATTTGATAAGGTATTGAAATTTTATAAATGTCAGATTAAATTTTTAAATTGTTATTTGATTCTGTATTTAGATATCCTTGACAATACCTGCTAAATGTTTGTACTCATTTAAAATTTTTTTTAAATTAATTGTTATGTATATCATTAATGATAATTAAATTAATCAATTAAAATTATTTCATAAAAATATATTAAAGTTTAAAATTATATTTATAATAATTAATAAATTTTAATAAGTATTACATTAATTATAAATAAATAAATAAAAAATTAATTTTAATATTAAAAATTATCACCTATAATTGAATTCGGATGATTAGTATCTTAAGACCACTATCTGAACTAGTGACAAACTCGTGACAAGTAGTAGCTTTACAAATCGAACCCTACCCGAATTAGATTAGAAAGTATCTTAATCATATTTAATCGAGTTTAATAATATAAAAATTCAATTATGAAGTACCCATAGACATTCTTCAAAAAAAATGTCTTACTATTTGTCTCACTTGAGATGAAGTTGTAAATTTGTTACCCTAATCACAAATGATTAAACTTCAAATCCGTAATTAAACCATCAAACATGAGATTAAGCGGTCTAAGTTTAGCAACGAAAGCCATTTAAACTTTAGCCATCCACTTGGACTAAATAAAAGCTGACGCCACAGTAGATCAACACCCGGCCTAATTCCCCCATACTCAAAGACCCATTACGCCACGTGTCGTTTACCCATCACTTAAAAACCCATATAAACACCCATCCTAACCATCCACGTGTCCTCTTCATCTTCCTTCCCAGAAAAGAAAGACGTATAGATTTCAGATTAGATGATTTAGGTGACCTTTCTCTTACCTCCCAATAAAAACAGCATGAACAAAATAATAATAACAATAAATAAATAAATAATATTATATAACTTTACTAAATAAAAGACAATAAATAATAATTAAAAATTAACAATTTCACATTGATTTTCAAATTCCTATCTATATTATATATATATATATATATATATATATATATATATATATATAGTATACATATATAGAATTCTCACACCCCAAAAATACCCAAAGCCTGAGCACTCCCTTCTTCCCTTTACCTCGCTGCTCTTCTTCTTCTTCTTCTTCAAACAACCACCAGAGTTAACGGCGTTAAGTCAGCTGCAAGGCCGTTAACATTACATTCTTCCACAGAAATCTCTTTTCCCTTTAAATATCGCCACCCTTTTGCCCATTTTTTCACTCAAAAAAGAAAAGCCACGATGTCTCGTGTTGTAGCGGAAAGTATATTGCCGGATAATAATACTTCTTCCCAGTTTTTCCCTCACTCGATGGAGCTTGTCTCCGGCGAGTTTTCAACAGCCGCTGGAGCTTCCCCGACTCTCGGGCAATTGCTTAAACACGTCGGCGATGCACGGAAAGAAGCCACTGGCGACGAAACTCCGGTCCATGAAATCCTCGTCGATGTTACCCAGCCTCGGCCAATGCCATTTGTTCTTTCCTTTAACAACCTTAGTTATAGTGTAAAGGTTTCCCGCAAGATGGCGCTTCCGGGGTTTTTGAGACAGAGGACCAGTAGCGCCGCCTCCAGTGGCAACCCGCTAGCTGCAGATAGGTACTTTAACAAGACGAAGACGTTGCTAAATGATATCTCCGGGGAGGCTCGAGACGGAGAGATACTCGCTGTGCTTGGAGCGAGTGGGTCAGGGAAATCGACGCTTATCGATGCTTTAGCTAATAGAATAGCTAAAGGGAGTTTGCAAGGGAACGTGACTTTAAACGGCGAAGTTTTGGAGTCGCGGATGCTGAAAGTGATTTCAGCTTATGTTATGCAAGATGATTTGCTTTATCCAATGCTTACCGTCGAAGAAACCTTAATGTTCGCTGCCGAGTTCAGACTTCCTCGGACTCTGTCGAAATCCAAGAAGAAAATGCGAGTTCAAGCTTTGATTGACCAGTTAGGCTTAAGAAACGCAGCCAAAACTGTTATCGGTGATGAAGGTCATCGTGGTGTCTCTGGCGGAGAGCGTCGTCGTGTGTCAATTGGAATTGATATAATTCACGATCCCATTATTCTGTTCTTGGATGAGCCAACATCAGGGCTTGATTCGACGAGCGCCTTCATGGTGGTTAAAGTTTTGCAGAGGATTGCTCAGAGTGGAAGCATTGTTATCATGTCAGTTCATCAGCCAAGTTATCGAATTCTTGGTTTGCTTGACAGATTGATATTTTTGTCTCGCGGACAAACTGTTTACAGTGGTTCACCTACAAGCCTGCCGCTATATTTCTCCGAGTTTGGGCATCCGATACCCGAGAACGAGAACAGAACTGAGTTTGCTCTCGACTTAATCCGGGAACTCGAAGGATCTCCTGGAGGAACAAAAAGTTTGGTTGAATTCAACAAGTCATGGCAAAACACGAAGCATCCAATATACACCGAGCCAGATCGGCTTGGTTTGTCACTCAAAGATGCAATAAGCGCCAGCATTTCAAGAGGTAAACTTGTCTCAGGTGCTAGCAATGATGTCACTTCCACTTCCATGGTTCCAAGGTTTGCAAATCCTTTTTGGAAAGAAATGGTGGTGTTGTCAAACAGATCCATCTTGAATTCAAGGAGGATGCCCGAGTTGTTTGGTACCCGTTTCGGAGCTGTTATGGTAACGGGGTTCATCTTAGCCACCGTATTCTGGCGGCTTGATAACTCACCCAAAGGGGTCCAAGAAAGAATAGGGTTTTTCGCTTTCGCCATGTCAACGACCTTTTACACTTGTGCTAATGCTCTTCCAGATTTTCTCCAAGAAAGGTACATTTTCATGAGAGAAACTGCTTACAACGCTTACAGGAGATTATCTTATGTTATATCAAACGCCTTGGTGGCTTTACCGGGGTTGATTTTCCTGTCATTAGCTTTCGCGGCTACAACCTTTTGGGCAGTAGGGCTTGATGGTGGATTTTCAGGCTTCCTGTTCTATTTCCTGATCATGTTTGGTTCATTCTGGTCTGGATGTTCATTTGTCACATTCCTATCTGGTGTTGTTCCTCATGTGATGCTGGGTTACACTATTGTCGTCGCCATTTTAGCCTATTTCTTGCTCTTCAGCGGCTTCTTCATCAACCGGGACAGAATCCCGGCGTATTGGATTTGGTTCCATTACTTATCCCTTATCAAATACCCTTATGAAGCAGTTTTGCAAAACGAATTCGACCACCCCACAAAATGTTTCGTGAGGGGCATTCAGATTTTCGACAACACCCCACTTGCAGCAGTCCCAGGCCCCATGAAAGTGAGATTATTGCAGTCATTGAGCAATACTTTAGGGATGACGATTACAAGCTCGACCTGCTTGACAACAGGAGTGGATATCTTGAAACAACAAGGGGCAACAGATTTGAGCAAATGGAATTGCTTGTGGATTACTGTGGCCTGGGGGTTCTTGTTTAGGATTTTGTTCTACTTCTCTTTGTTACTTGGAAGCAAGAACAAGAGGTCATGAGGAAAAAAACACAGGTGAGGAAAGCATGTGGTTGGAATAAGAATTGATTTGGCAAGGGAGGTTGCTGTAATCTGTGTGTTTCTTTATTATAATTATTATCTTTTTGGGTTTAATTTCTTCAATTGGACTTTGTAATTTGACTGTTGGTAGAGCTGAGTTGATCAGGTTCTGGTGTAAAACTGTTGCATATTAAATGGAAAGTGGATTTTCCATTCAGAAATTATTAAATCTTCATTCTTTTTCTTCATTGTTAAGTATTTAAGCTTGGAAACTAATGGTGAGATTGTTGTTTTAACTTGCTATGGTTTCCTTTCCCCTTGGCGCTTTGCTTTCCACAATCCCTTGCATGGTTTTTGCATGGCTTTTGCTTTAGATACAAGTAGGTAAACAGATTCAACATAAAGGCTAAAATTTTAAACTGTTTGTATCACTTTCATTGAACAACTTTTTGCCATTCTTCAGCAGGTAGTCAACAATATTATTTGACAATGAAAAACTGTAGACAAAGTAGCATGCAAAGGCCTGAAAACTAAACAGAGGCAAGATACTTGAGTACTTTTGACCAAATGATTTTCCAAATGATCCATCCACCAATACCTAAAGTTAGATAAGCCTGATGCATATCAACAGTGGGAAAGAGAATTATTACTTCGAAGAAGATGGCAGAAGAATACACATGGGGTTTGCAATCTTCATTTATGCTTGCAGCCATACCATGTTGACTTTGTTCATTTTTTCTCAACTTTTTTTCAGGCTTGGATGAAGGAAAATAACTCCTTTGCAATTCTACATTGAGAGAGTTGATCACAATTTGTCATTTACTCGGTTTGGTAGCCTAATTTGTGTTTGCTTTTTGACACACGGTAATCATGAAGGCCAGCCAAGCATGCAGTTGCCCTGTTTCCCAGGGTTTCCATGGTTCACTAGCTTAATTTCTTCTACCATTCTATTCCCCCGTAGGGATTACTCTCTCGTCAAACGTTTGTTCAGCAAGATATTTCAAAAGACATTAATGAAAGTGGTTTCTACCAGCAGAAATTAAATTCCACTGCCCAACCACGCTTAGGCATCACAAGTCCAGCAATGAAAACTGGTGAAATATTGCCAAACACGTAGTCCTCCCATCAATTACATTTATTGCATGAGCTGCTGCTGTTTTACTAAGTTTATCAAGCTTGTTTTAAATGCTTTTATGAATTTGCAAGACGTCGGTTTGCTCAACTCGTTTGTTTGTCTTCTCTTGCTTTAATTTCGAATGCACGAGTTTTATAAGGTTTGACACCTCTTATTTTGATTTAGGTAACTGAACAATCTTTTTATTTTTAATACGAAAACAAAATTGGGAACGGATTGAAAAAGAAATATTCATTACAATAAATTTGACCTAAAGTTTCATATTTTTAAAATGTGTTATTAATATTTTTTATATACTTTCGACAATAATTTTGAAAAATTGACTGTTTATCGATACGCATTTTAAGATTTCATTACTTAAAAAAAATGTAACTAAAGATCAAATTTGTTGTAGTGACTATGTACCGACGACGATAATTTTGATCCATGTAATATTTTCACTTGCAACATAGGATATCTTGTTTGGGTAAAACAAACTCCTCTTACACCAAAAATAAACTAAACTGTTTATCTGACCTTATTACCATTTCTTGCATGAAAAAGTCCAGCCTTTTTCAATTTTTAGATGTTAAGATTTCCATGTGAACATATACTATGTAAATAAGCTTACTATGTTTCATAATGTTACAAGATTTTCCTAGTGTCACATGGGGCTGCCATGCTTGATAGCTAGCTTCATTTTTTGCATGACATGCAACCAATAATTAATTAAGGTTGTTTGCTAAGTGGTTGAACCACATTATATCTATGCACCTAGCTAGGTATATATACGAAAAGGTACCCCAAATTTTCATCTATATATTCATATTATTTCTATGCACCTTACCTTGCATATATAAGGAAAAAGCTTATATTCTAAGAAATAAAATCTCAATGTATAGATATTATTTTATAATATGCCAATATATGTACTTAATATGCTAATTTAAGCATAATAAAGATAGAGTAGTATAGTGATCAAAGTTCAAAGATGCCTTTTTAATTAAATTAAATGCTTATTTATTATTTCGGGTCCATGCTTGGAAAACCAGTACTGGTGGCCAACGGAAAGAGCCAATTCCAATTCCCATCAAGCCAACTGCATTTATCAAGTCAATTCCTTAATTGCCTCAAAAGTTCCAATTCTTAAGAAACAACACGTGTTAAGAGAAAGGCTCTAATTATATACAATTAATTGGTAACTATTCAATGAATAGACAAATATTGAATGACATATGGCGTGAATGAAACTAAAGATTATTAATTACAGGTTACGTAAAATAGGATTTATATAGTTTTAATTAATTAATTTTCAATACGTATTATTGTTATTATCATTATTCACATGGTAATACTCGATTTAATTAATTGTCGATTATATCAAATAGGATTGTCCTAGCAATAATTTAAAAATATTCATTAGAATTAATTAGACCATAATTTATTAGATCAAAAATTAAATGTTAATTGATGTCAAGTGAGTTTCTTAACTCTTAAGCCTTTTTAAATGGGAAAAAAAATTAGAGTGGAAAATATGTCATAATTAGACATTTGATTTCTAGGACAGCCATCAATTTGTTAATAGTTTCTTTCTCATTAAGATTTCATGGTCTCATTAGAATTTTGGTGCTAAGCTTCAGGAGAAAGATTGGCATTTTCATATGTGATTATCTCTATATATTCTTAATTTTTGTGAGGTTTATAAGGCATGAAACACTGTTTTAGTTGATGATAAAGACCAGCTTTGGGATAGAGATGGGTGCTTTAATTATGTCTTTTGGATCTACTCAATGACTTGATTGCAATCCCTAAACCTTCAATTCTAAGAATGTGGATCAATTTGGATTTTTGTCAAGATTTTTCTTCAATTTACACTTTGTTATTTTCCTTTAAAAGCAAAATTTTTGTATATTAACTAAAATTAAAATTACATGAATGTCAAATCTAGTCTATATCTAATGAACACTTTTGTCAAAATTTTTCTCCAATTTACACCTTGTTTTTTTTTTTTTTGAAAAGCAACAATTTGTATATTAATTAAAATTAAAATTATACGAATGTCAAATCAAATCTGTATTTAATGAACAGACATTTAACTTAAGCGACATCATAATCTACAATCAAACAAATCACCATTTTGAGTTTGTGAAATTGACAGTATAATTTTTGTTTTGTTATTGTCTTTTCCCTTCTTAACTTGTTCTTGAATTTATAATTTGTTAATGGGTTAGAGTTATTAGTTTAAAACAAAAGATTTTTCCTAATTAATTACAAGTAGAATTTTGGGTGAAAGAGAGTTTTGATTAATTAAAGATTTAAGCCCCCCAAGATTGCATACTCCTGGTGCAACAGATTGCAACATACATGAGAATCTTTACTGTCATATATTACAACACAATATTAAAATAATTTGATTTACTTACAAAACCAAACTCATATTATTTTATTAAAATTAAAATTTAATATGTAAAAAATAGTTTTCATTATTTTAAAAAAAAATCTAAGTTCATGGTTTAACTTGGACTTAGCTTTGGAGGGGCCAGGACCAATCTCTAAATTTTATTAAATTACTATATTTCTCATTGAATTTTCTACAACACAATTTAATTGGGCTTTCAACAACCAGCCAGCTTCAGGATATTTGGGCCTTAGCAGCCTCAAATAGCCCATCTTCTGTAATCAGATATAATGGGCTGGGAACTCTGTCCACCAAAAAATCTCCAAAGCAAAAATAAATAAATAATATTATATATCATATAAAATCCATAACTAAAAATTTATTGCCATACAATTTACAAAAAACAGTTTTTTTATAAATAAAAATATAAAACCCTAAATAAATAAATTAAATATATATAAAAAATTGGAAAAACGGAGATTCGGTTTCTTACCCCGCAGGAATTGAAGTGAAGAGCAGAACAACCAGCGAGAATGTCGGCAGCGCTTCCACCACCAGCTTCATCTCCCAAACTGACAACAAGTTCATTCCCATCCCCACGCTCACTTCACCAAGCGCCATCAAAGCTCCAATTCTCCAACATTCCACGCGCCACTCCCGATTCCGACTCCTCGACCGAACCGGAATTATCTCCCTCCTCCGACTCCTCCACCTCACCCGACTCCGACCCATTCGAATCCCGCCTCTCCCAAGTCCGCCTCCGTTACCGAAGCGGAACAGGCAAAAAAGCGGAGCGCCGGAAATCGAAGAAAACCGGGTCCGTATCCGGATCCACTTCCTCTTCCTCCTCCTCCATCTACCTCCCTCCGGTGCCTTTAAAAGAAACGATTTCAAATGGGGTGAAAGTGGATTTTGGGTTTAGCCCATATAGCGAGAGAATAAACGGACGGATCGCGATTCTCGGGTTGACCGCTTTGGTTTTGGTGGAATTGGCTACGGGTAAGAGTGTGATAAGTTATCATACGCCGGCAATCATCTTGATTCAGATTTATTTCGTAGCGGCGGTTGGGGCATTGTTTGTTAAATATGAGAAGGAAAAAGTTAGTGTTTGGCCTCCTTCTCAATCTTCTTCACCCAAAAATTGAAAAAATCTTTGAAATATTTGGGTATAATTTACTTTTTCTTTGTAATGTAATGATATTTTTATTATTGAAAAAAAGGAAAATTCACTGATTTGTGAATGGTATTTGTTTTATAAATTATTTATTTATGTTAATTAGTTACTTTTGTTTGGGTTTTTTTTTTTTTTTTGTCTACAATTGTATGAATGGTGAAATCGTTAGACATCTTTGCATTGTTGGAGATCAAAGAGGAGGGAGAGGGGGAAATGAGTTATTTCTATATGATTTAAGTATAGGAAATTGTATGAACAAAGTGGAAAATTTCCCTCCTATCCATAGGATTACAGAAACTATGGACACATGAATGTTTTTCCTTCTTTGTACAAAATGGGCACATGATTGATAACACTCCAATAGAGATCATCTGATATTTCATAAGCAACAGCACCATTTAGATGGCGGTTTCAAATTAGTTCTCGGTACAGCAATATTTCTAGGTGTCGATTCAACTTTTGGTGTAGCGACATATTTCTGTGTAGCAACATTTTCATCCTCTTTTGCTTTTGGAGGAGCGGCATACCCTTGTGCAGAAGGATCCTTACTTGAAGGTGTTTGTGATCTGTGTGGGTCATTGTCATTCATCTTGTCTTGTTGCATGCAGCTTGTATTTGAAGGTACTGTCATAGGAATTGCAGAATGTTTTGGGGGATGCACTTGCTTAGGAGGCTCACCTTGTAAACAATCTGATTGCTGCTGTTGCTGGAGATGTTCAGAATTCTGATCTCTCACAGGATAACTATCTTCTGAAAGATCACATCTTTGTGGAGTTGGAACTGGAGATGGCTGTTGGCGGGATTGGTAGGAACTCTGATTACTCTGTCGAGGATGATTGTTTGTTGGAGGGTCCGAAACTGGATATGATTGCTGTGTGGAATGGTAGGAACTCTGATTACTCCGTTGAGGAGAATCATCTTTTGGATGAGAATAGACCCTACCTGAAGGCAGCTGGTGCTGGGGATTGTATGAACTATCAGTTTTTGAAGGTTGTTCCTGCACAGAAGTTGCCCCAGCTGACAGCTGCTGTTGCAATGTATGGTAAGCACTTTGAGTTTTTGGTAGGGAATCATCCTTTGAATTATATTCTTGTGAAGTAGAAATCTTAGTTGAAGACTGTTGTTGATGGAGAGGATATGAACTCTGATCATCTATTGGAGGATATCCTTGTGGAGATGTAACCGTAGTCTGTTGTTGGGAATGGCCAGAACTTTGATTACTCTCCTTAGGATGAATGTCTTTTGAAGGATCTCCTCGCCAAAAAGGAGCCCCATTTGTATGTGGTTGCTGCTGATTCTTGTTCTCGCTACTCATTTCCATCCGTGGAGAATGTCCCTCACTGAAATCTTCATCTTGGTTGTTCTCACTACTCGTGTGCATCTGTGAAGAATGCCTCTGCCTATACTCTTCATCTTGCTTCCCTAACCGTCGACGAGTATCCTTTGGAGCAGACCCTTGACGAGAATGAGTCATCTTTTACGACTCCTGGAGGTATTCTGTTTCTTTCTAACAATTGTTGGGTCGGTTTAGTCTGGATAATTAGTGAATGTGAAGGTTTGACATCAGTGGTAGAGTATTTGCTTTCCATAAACGCAAGTTGTAGAAGAAGGCCAAATGTTTTAGTGTCATTGCGTCAAGGAAGAGAGCAAGAATCAACAAGCATACAATTGGTCCTACATTTGCATTACCCTTTTCTCAGGTAATAGCTGGGGGCATCCCCATAATCCAATATTCAGTCCCAAAATCGATGCTGAATATGGATTCGAACATTAATTTAATCAGGTAATAGAACTGAAAAAGAAACGAATTTTTGTGATAAGACAAAAGGAGTGAAGTTGATAAAAGTAAAGATTCAGTGTGTTTCTCCTTTGATTACTTCTGTTTTGAGTGTCTAATCATTTGTCCAATGAAAGCATTTTGTCAAGCAATAATTTCTTTTGGGAGTTAGGCTGTGGAATGTAGTAGTGGGAGAGAGGCTTCCAAGTTTGACGGATTCTTACAAGCTCACATCAAAAAAAGGTCTTTAAAGTTTACAGAGTCTTAACTGTATTAGATCATACATTACTTTGATATATTCCCAATTATGATTGCGTCCATCTCAATGAACTTTTTTGTATTCATTAAAAAGGAAAATTTGAATTTAATTTTTTAAATAAAAAAAATCACGTTTTCAAGCAAAAAATATTTGTTAAGTGAAAGAAAATATTTACTCAAGATTTTTCTTATCTGTTATTGATATGGAGATCCGTAACATTTTATTTCACTCAATTATACAATAAAAAATAAACTCATTTTAGTCTAAATCTACGACCTTGACTTTGATATTTCTGATAAGGGATCTCACTTGTAACAGACTCACATTTTCAACCCAAAAAACATATCTATTGAGGTTGAAAATGTGACCTTATGACATACTTTATTATAGAGTTAACTATTTGAGAGTAAGATTAAATTAAATCAAATATAGGATCAAAAGAAATTCTTGGCTATCCTTATTGTACAACGACAAAGTTTAAATTAAATATAGAACTATAGATACATGACAGGATACATGATTGATGATATAGTCCAATAGAGATCAAATTGCAGTTTCATAAGATGCAGCAACAAGAACAACGTGAAGGTGGTGACGAAGTTGTAGTTCTCCTTACTGCAATATTTTTGGGCGTCGTTCGTTTGACAATACACCACAACGTTTCAGTTGAATCAACAGTTCCTGGTGGAATTTCAGCTTTTGGTGTAGAGACATTTGGCGGCAATTTTTCAGCTTTTGTTACAGCGACTGAAGGATCTTGTGCAGAATGAGCCTTAACTGAAGGCGATTGTGCACTTCTTGTGTTTGAATGTCCTGTCGTGGGAGTTGTTGGACAACGCTTTGAGAGATATACTTGCATAGGAGGTTCCTCTATGAAACCATCTGAAGTCTGCCGTTGCTGGGGACGATGGAAACTCTGATAACTCGTAGGATGAACATCTTTCGAAACTAGAAGTGGTTGCTGCAGCTGCTGATTCTTGTCGCTGCTGTAGTCTTCATCCTGGTTCCATTGATGAGCATCCTTCGAAGTTTCTTCTTGAGAACAATGACTCATCCTGTACATATCCTGGAACTCACCTGTTTCTATCTGCTCTTGTTTGGTTGGTTTGGTCTAGTTTCTTTGATATTTATTGAACATGAAGGATTAGACATTTACCGTACAGTATTTGCCTCACTATTTTCAGATCACACAGTCAGGAAATACTGTAGTGCCATTGCTCCAAGTAAAGGATCAAGAATGGCCCAACCAGTACGTAGAGAAGGAAAGAATAAAATGCTCATCGAGCAAATGGCTTAATCGACAGCTTATATTTGACACTTCCTCAAAAAAATTAATATTCCATTCCCAGATTGATTGATTGATTGATATTCAAAATGGATTATGTTATTTATACTCCAAGGTTCTAACATTCGATAATTTTAGGTAATATGTGGTCAAGGTTTACAACTACACAATCAAATAATTTCATTGATTGATACTGCATCAAATTTCTGTGATTTTTTTTATTTTTTTACTTTTGTAAAATACCAAAATTTCCCCCTAGATTGCTTCTGTCTCACCTCTAATCATTGGCAATGAAAATTTTCTTTTCTCAAGCGTTAATCATTTGCACATGAGCATTTGGCTCATTGATGGGTTTCAAGTTTTCCCCAGATTCTCTTATGCTTTATATCCGAATTTATTTCTATATTTAGCTGTCCCAGATTCTCTTATGCCTTACGTCAGAATTTCTTTTTATATTTTGCTGTCGGGAAGATTAAACATCACGAAATATGGAAATCCAATGCCACAAATATTTCATTCCTAATTTGAACATCATCCCTTTCATCTTTAATCCACGTATATTTGTAAAAATTCATTGACAAAACTTCAAAACTTGATATTTTAACCATGAATTTAAGTATTTTTTGTTGTTTTTTTTCTTCTTTAAGAGGAATAATTATAGCACACAGAATCAAGGTTGACTGCTAGGCTGGAGCAAATCATACTTACATTAACAATAAAAAATGGATTGATTTAATCCCAAGAAAAACCCTTAAACATGGTCAAGAAAATTGGGATGCAGTACCTGTTAGCATCGAGCTTAAGGTTGAACATGAGACAAACCAGAAGCCTCTGTTATGGAACCATAAAACAGAGCATGGAGAAAGGCGATGAGAACAAAGTTCCTAGGTTGTAATCATACTTCATTAAGCATAAACAGAAGCTTAAATACACATAATGCATGCATTACACTTGTAATTACATGCAAAACAAGTGTTAAACATAAAGTCTTGCAATTACATACAAGCATACCAGTACAACCTAAAGAAAACAGCAAGCTTAGTTATATAAAACCAGTACAACGAAGCAAAATATACTCTGATGCTTCCACGTGTTGGTCCAATGCCAACGTTAACTCTCAACAGGACCAACTTGGTACCTACTTATGCAATAATATTAATGGTTCCACCAGCTGGGCATGAATTTGTAGAACTTGAGAAGATAGAGAAGGTTGTGGTCAATAAATACATATACCTATATGGAGAAACGTTAGAAGAAAGAAAACATTCTCTAGTAATGGAGATTGGAGAGTTAAACCACTAACCTATGGGAAAGATGGAAAATGAACTATGTCAATGTTGAGTAAAATTTCATAATTTCTTCATGCGGTTTTCATAAAATGCTACAACAGGAACAGCGACGAGAAGGCGGATGTCTCCGATTGGGTTCTGGCGAAGGAGGTAGTGGTCGTGGATGAAAAACCATCTTGGGTGCAGCGGCAACAGGTTCACCTGTATCAGTTGGAGAAGCCAGAGCTGAACGCTGTGGCTGATTGTCATTTGGACGATATTGCTCTCCAGAAACCAGCTCTGAAGAAGCTTGATCAGTTTGAGACTGCAAGTGTTGGGGAGCCTGGTTTTGGTAACTGATCATCTCTTCGGAGCCTTCAACTGCGTCCCTGGAGGGTTGGTCAACACCCTCTGGAATAGACCCTTGAAAGGAACGACTCATCGTTTTCCCTTCCTGGAACTCTCCTATCTCTACTAGCCAATTCGATTGGTTCCTTAAATTAAGGAAGGTCTTGAAATTGTTTGATATTCGAAGGTCAGGTGGGAAAGTAAACTTCTGTGGCTTACCATAAACGCAGTTCTTAAAAATATGCCAGTCCTGAATTGCAGTCGCAGACTCAGCAAGCAGAATATAACATATTCGTACGTAAACCAAAAGGCTTCAGCTTTGTTTTTAAAATAATATTTGGGGGGGGGGGGGGGGACGAATCAAAGATGGGGGAATCTATCTTAATTTGTACACGAACCTGGCTTTTGATTTTTGTTTGAGCTCTTACC
Organism: Theobroma cacao; assembly: GCF_000208745.1. Classification (NCBI taxonomy): domain Eukaryota; kingdom Viridiplantae; phylum Streptophyta; class Magnoliopsida; order Malvales; family Malvaceae; genus Theobroma; species Theobroma cacao. Next base: position 3,251,651 of record NC_030859.1, read on the forward strand.
AGTTACTAGAAGCCTTTTTCCAAGCAAGAAGTTTCTTGTCAGGTGCTCTGGAAAAAGAAACTAGAAGCAGAGAAGCGACAAGTACTCATATATCAAACTTGGGTCTCTTTTTCTGATAAAAAAAGACAGATAAATTTACAGCAAATTCAATGCTGATTTGGCTTGTGGTTGTGGGTTTTAACCTTCAAGATTCCCATTGTAAAGGAATTCTGACAAGCTCACGCCAGTTGATTTTGCATCAGCTTAAAAAGTGGAAATTACATCACTAAACCAAGCACAGATTCTTCACTCAACTCTTATTGGATCTTATTGATTAAGGGTCATGCCCAGAATTTTCAACATGGCTCTTGGGTGAAAGATGAGAATCTCCACATCTTTGCACTTATGTAGAAGGAACCCTTACCTGGATGTGGCAGTTGTTCGAGCTCGCAATCATAGCAGCTTAGGAAGAGGATTCCAACACAAGAATCAAACTTTATCTCCTTTTCTTGACAAACCGCAGATAATATTAAATATATGGTTAAGACTTAATAAATTCAATGCTTAGCTTGTAGGCTTCAAATTTAGCAGATTGTCATAACCTTATTCCAATTAACAGAATACGTTTTACATCAGCTTATCCGAAGCCAAATACCATTGGGATAAGACTGCAAATGCAGCAAGCATATCACACCCTCCAAAACTTATTAACCAAATCCAGGCGTTTGCTCTTTACAAATTTCAACTTCGAATTCGGATTTCATCATTGATCAAGTCTTGTTAGAATTTTAAGTATTCTTAAGAAAAAACTCAAAAAACCAGCTATCTATAAAAAGAAGAAGATGATAATTACATTAAAGTTCTTGGTAATTTAAATACAAGTATGAAAGTAAAAAGAAAATAGAAAGCAATAACATCATAACCATGTAAGCACTAAACGTGGGCACACATGATGCAACGAGTTAGCGTGAAAGTAAAAACTAGCTCTCGACACAGCTTTTAAAATTGACAACCAAGTTTCAAACATAAAAATTTACATTCAAAATTTAAGAAAAAATATAATATCATTCAATAATTAAAAAAAAATTATCTAAAAACTAAGCTTAAGAGTATTATTTATAATAGCCCAATCCTACTTGACCTAACTTGGAGTGCAAGTAAAATAAATTAAAATAAAAAAGTATGTTATCTTAAACTTCCTTGAAGTACTTGTCTTCCAAGTAAAATAAAATAAAAGAAAAATCTATTATATTTATAATTCTTATGTACGACTCTAACTAAATAAGAAAAATATTAAAATTATGAATATGTACATTTATGATTTTTGGGCTTTTATCTTCGCTTCTGATGCTCAATTTGCTTTAAGAAATTGTATGCTAGAGGTTCTACGTCAACACAACATGCAGCAATTAAGAGAAATAAAAAAAAAAAAAAAAAACTGAAAGCGACTATCGATCAGTAATTTAGTGACGTTATGTAGAGGTTTGTGCCTCCTTCTAGCCCCATGTTCTACAGCTTCAGATCTCAATTTCAACAAGTCTTAATGATTTCTATGTAATACAAACCAACTTCTAATAGAGTTTATGCAATTTAATTCATTAGAAAGAGGAATACAACATAGATGGAGACTTTTTTAATTTCCCTTTTGTTCGTAAATGTTGGAGCATGGCTGAAAGTCAATATCAAACCTGTTGAGATATCAACCACAGGTTTCATAAGATGCTACAACCGCTACAACAACCAGAAGACGGTGTTACTTTGGGTGAAGCTGGAGCTTGTGGATATCCATCCGGAGGATTTGATGCAGACAATGAACCAGGAGGATTCCCTGCTTTGGAAGAAACATTAGCTTGGACTGGGTGATAGCTCGGATCCGGGTATGCCACCACAGGCTCAGCTATATTTGGAACATCAGCTCCACTTGGAATTGGATACTCTTTTGTGGTCGGTGGATTATTTGGATGAACAGGAAGAACCGCAGCTGGTGGTCTTCCTGACTCTGGATAAGCATCCTTTGGAGGAGACTCTTGGGGAGAATGAACCTTGGCTGGTGGTTTTCCTGACTCTGGATAAGCATCCTTTGGAGGAGACTCTTGGGGAGAATGAACCTCAGTTGGAGGTTTTCCTGACTCTGGGTAAGCATCCTTTGGGGGAGACTCTTGGGGAGAATGGCTCATCTTCCCTGGAAAATCTCCTGTTTCACTCAATACCTTGTTGGTTTGGGCTTATCTAGGATATTTAGACTGTGGGACGGACCCGAAGGTTTTAGGACTGTTTCCACTTCAAGAAAAAGTTATTCGAAAGATACATGTATTTATTATTAAATCAAATATTAATTACTTTAAACCGTAATTCATTGTATATATAAAATCAATAAGATAAAACTACATACAGTTTGGTGTAAACCCAATTTTAAAAAAGGCCCTTTGAGAAACATTTAGTACAATACTCACCGAAGGTTGTCTAAAATCTAAAATTCCCTCTAACTATTATAATGCCCGAAAGAAAAGAATGCCATTGCTTCTGGCCTTGATGTTGTGGTAATTAAACAACCCCTTCACGAAGGAGGGAATAATTAAATCACTTAATCAGCTAAATCCATCAATATTTGTCTATATATGAATGAGACTTTGTCAGATTATAACAATGCCAGTTTCCCACCTTTTCTTATATCAAGATAACATTAAAATATTAGGATCAAAGCATCTTCAAATTAAAGCTCAATGCTAACTTTGCTTGTGGTTGCAAGATTCCTTAAGAGGGAATTATTCTCATATATAAGTATCATTAATTGATTTATTATATGAAAGGTAGATAGGGTGTGAAGATTTCACAACTATATAGTTCCAGTTCTACCTTGTGTCTATATGCAATTGGATATTATGATAAAATTTTATACCAAGATGTGGGAACTTTTTTAGTACTTAATCTTTTATCCCAAACTTTTTATTTCACTGTCTGGTTATTGCACAAACTCTAATTCCTATCCTAAAGCACCATTTTCCTTCTTTGGAAACCTAAAGAATCACACCAAGGAGAGTCTAAGCTCTAAATTATATAAAAATTCTTTTAGCATTATGCTTAAAAAATTCTGAATTATTCAAAAAAAATTTAATAAGTTATTATTTTTTATTATATTTAATAAATTTTTATATTTTTATTTTAAGTCAAATAAACTCTTATAATTAACAATTGATTGACCGTTTTTAGTCAAAATGTCATTTATCATTTTATTTCACATGATATGTCGATATGTCATGATAGATAATGATGAGATACAATAATATGACCAATTGATAATTCATCCTTCATGTCAATGTCACATGACATAAAAAATAAATAGTATTTTGATTAATGATAATTAATAAACTATTAATTATAAGAGTTTATTTGATCTAAATTAACTTGATTGAACCTAATAAATGAATAAGATAATATTTGAATTTTCATTAATAATTTAGAGACATTTAAAAATATTATACCAATTTAAAAAAAAACTATTATAAAGAAATACATATTATCCTATACATTGATAATAAAAAATTTTAAACTTCAGATCTGTGAAAATTCAAAAGATAGGTACATATCCGTTATATTAAAATTTATACATTAATGAATTAACATAATTACTAAATAAACATGCAAGATCCAATATAAATAATTTATAGAATTTAAAATTTTTACATGTAAAAGAATAATAATCCATGACTATTACTGTAATCACATCAAGAAAAACATCAAGAAAAACAATAATCACACATCACAAATAATCCCCAAACATTCAAAACTAATCCTCCATGGTTAAAATTCTGAATTAGCATGGGGAGATTATGTATGTATCTGATAGCCAAGCCACTTAGAATATTACTGTATTTCCTCCATCAAAAGAGTGTTCAGCTTTTCATTGAAGAGATAGAATAGATAAAGCAGTTTAGTTTAAGTAACAGTTCTGATGAATCAACACAGGTTTCATAAGATAATACAACAGCCACAACAACGGGGAGGAGGAGGAGGAGGAGAAGGTGGCAGAACGGTCCTTGGAAGAGTTGGTGGGTAAGCTTCATTCGATAGTGGAGATAAATCCTTTGCTGGAAGTGGTAGTTCTACCGGCGGAGAAGTAACCTTTGCTGGAGGAGGTGATACTTTTGGCCAGCTCTTTGGAAATCCCGTCTTAGGATCTGTTGAGGAAGAATTACATTCTTCTTGTTCCTCTTTCGCCCTATATTCCTCATAACTAACATTCCCCGAAGCTGGATTTTGCTGTGGCTCTCGATAAGAACTTTGACTGCTTGGCCCAGGGTGGCTATTCTTTGAAGGTAAAAGCAACTGTTTCTGGGGAGTGATGTAACAATCATCCTGTTTTGAAGAAACCCAATTAGCTGAAGGCTGTGAAGGAACCATAACAGCAGTCTGTTCTTGGGCAGTCTCCTCAGAAAAGTCACTTGGATGATGTTGGTCAGGACAATTCCCTGCTGAAAGTGGTGGCTGCTGCTGCTTTTGTTTCTGGTTACGACCCTGGTAAGAATCTTCCTCTTTGTAGCCTTCAGCTGTGTTTCCTGACAGTAAAATAGAATTCTTCAAGGGAGACCCTTCAGGAGAATCACTCATCTTTCCTGGAACTTCCCTGTTTTTCTCTCTGCTATTATTGGTTTGGTGATGATCTTAGTTTCTTCCAATAAAAAGAAAAGAAGATATCTGGTATGGTCTCAACTGGAGGGAAGATCAGTAAAGTAGATATAGGGAATAAAACCAACAATTTTTAAATGTATTGCACAAACTAACCAAAAAAGTTCAACAAGTTCCCTACTAAACTATTGTACCGCCTGAAGGATTGTATTTCTTTTTCTTTTTTGGGGGAAATTAGCTTTAAGTAAAGAAGAAAGTACACTAGATGATATAAAACCTAAACAATAGTAATAGGTTCAGCTGATAATATAAATTGACAAGCTTGTACTGTCTATACTTGCATGAGACTTAAGTTCCTGATCCAAAACCCAGTATTCTTTCCTGAAGCCAGTTGAACTGTTTTCTATAGTTTTGAGACTCCCGACAGAAAACTAAGAACTTAGTTATTCTTCTTGAAAACAGGGGCTAAGTAAGATAAAGAAAAAAACAGAGCACAGGCTGAAGAAAAAAGGAATTTCATTGATCAAAGGAAAAATCAACTGCAACGGTTACAAAATTCATATATATTCTCAGATCTTTTTCACACTCCCTAAGATGTAGCCTTGAAAACATAAATCGATGCAAAGGAATGAAAAGCCACAGAAAACAAGATGCCATTTTCTGTGCACTAACGGCTATAGCAACAAAAGAACAAGAAGGCCGTTGGCCTGTACAAAACAAAATCAAAACGACGCTCATATAAAGTGTTTAGAGGAAACAAAATAAGATGTTGAATAAACGACAGTCGACTAAGTCGTTTAAACAACTTTCACACTAAACATAAAACAACACAAACATTTGCAGTATTGCAAACTCTAAATACTTAAAGAACAACTATACGACACCGTTCAGCATTAGTTTGAATCCTTCTTCAACCTTCTAGCCTTCAGTTGCTTCCCGCTTCCATCGAAAGCTAGACTTCCAAATTTGAAGGTCACTCTTTTAACACTCCCCCATGACCTATAATCTGGTAGACACCTAAACAAGTCTTGAGAGTCTCGAATCTATCCTTGAATAAGCTCTTTGTCAATATGTCAGCTAATTGTTTTTTAGAATTACAGTGCTTGAGCTCAACCTCCTTTTCATTTACAGTTTCCCTAAGAGCATGATATTTCACCTTGATATGCTTGGTTCGCCCATGGTGAACTGGATTTTTAGCTATTGCAATGGTGGATAGATTATCAACAAAGAGTATAGTATTATTATCTTGCTTGAAACCAAGATCAACTAGTATTTTCCTTATCCACTTCAACTAATCTACAGCTATTGTAGTTGCAATGTACTCAACTTTTGCAGTAGACTGTGCAACAACACTTTGTTTCTTCGAGTTCCATGAGAAAACTACATTGTTGAAAGAAAAACAGAACTCAGCTGTGCTCTTAGAATCATCATGTGACCTTGCCCAATCACTGTCACTGTATCCAACTAAATCTCCACTGTCCTGCCTCACAAACCTCAAACCGAAATCAATAGTTCCTTTAACATACCGAAGGATTCTTTTGGCTGTTGTGAAATGCAAAGCAGTAAGGACTTACGTAAATCTAGACAGTAAACAAGTAACATACATCAAGTCAGGCCTTGTTGTTGTCGGATAAAGTAGAGAACCTATTAGACTTCTATAAGTAGAACCATCAACTGCTGTAAAACCATCCTCCTTACTGAGTTTGTCTCCAGAAGCTAGTGGAGTAGATACTACTTTACAAGCATATTGAACTTCTTTAGCAAATCCTTAGCATACTTTGTCTAATGTAACCATACTTCTTCACTAGTTTGCAGAACCTCCATACCTAAGAAATAAGTCATTAACCCCAAGTCAGTCAATTCAAACTCCTTCATCATCTGATTTTTAAACTCCAGCAATGAATCATCATCGGGTCTAGTGATTAACAAATCATCAACATATATAGCAACAATTAATACTACAATACTACCAGACATCTTCACATACAACGTAGACTCATTTATGCTTTTCAGAAAACCCTGACTAGTAAAGTAAGCATCTACCTTGTCATACCAGGCCCAAAGTGCCCACTTTAAACCATACAGTGCCTTCACTAGCTTACAAACCTTGTACTCTAACCCTAGTTCTTCATACCCTTCAAGTTGTTCCACAAAGATGTCTTCAGACAAATAACCATTTAGAAAAGCTGACTTTACATCTAAATGTTATATCTTCCATCTTTCTCTGGCAACCAATGCAGCAAGTATTCTAATAATGTCATGTTTGGCAACCGGTGCAAAGGTTTCTAGATAATCAACTCCATAAATTTGAGCATATCCCTTAACCACCAATCTAGCTTTGTTTTTGTTTATTGAGCCATCAAGATTTAGCTTAGTTCTAAATATCCATTTGACTCCTATTATGTTGTGATTTTCAGGTTTGTCTACAAGCAACTAAGTGTTGTTTTTCTTTATCATGGAGATTTCAGTGTCCATAACCTTTTTCCAATTCTCATCCACTACAACTTCAGAGTAAGTAGTAGGATCAGCAATAGCAAGATTACACCTACTATATATGTCTTCCAGTGTCCTTGTCCCTCTGACAGCTTTACTTTCATATTCAATGTCAGAATCATCACTCTCCAACAATGGTTGATGATCATGTGTAGCAAGACCACCAGTTACAGATTCAACAGTTTTTTCTCCCAGTTCCAACACTGACTCTCGTCAAAAATCACATCCCTGCTGATAACTACTTTGTTTGCTTCTAAATCATACAATATTTACCCCTTAGATTTGTCACTATACCCAATATGCACAACAGCAAAAGCCTTGGAATCAAATTTGGACCTCTTTACATCAGGAATTCGAGCATAACACACACAACCAAAGATTTTAAAATGAAAAATAGAGGACTTTTGTTCATACCAGATCTCGAAAAAAGTCTTAACTGCTAGTGCCTTTGTGATGCTTCTGTTTTGTATATAGTTGGCAGTGTTAACTACCTTAGCCTAGAACTTCATAAGTCAATTGCACTTAAATAACAAACACCTTGCCATATCTGCAATAATTTTATTCTTCCTTTCAGCCTGGCCATTCTGCTGTGGACTATAAGCTATTGTTAACCGATGGTGAATCCCAACCGTTGCCGGAAGCTTCTCAAAGTCATTTGAAGTGTATTCAGCTCCATTGTCTATCCTTAGTACCTTGATACTTGAGCCGGTAAAATTCTCAACATGTGCTTTGAACTCAAACAAAGCTGGCCCTAGGGTGAAGCCACCCAAGCAAGGGCTTTAGGCCTCCAATTTGGGGAGGCCCCAAATTTAGGAAAAATTTATAATTTTATAATAATTATAATATAATTAATTATATTAAAAATATATAAAATTAAAATATATATATAAATAAAAATAATTAATAAAATTATTTGTTTTCTCACCTTTCTAATTATGTGCCTAATAAATCTCAATTTTCTATCACTTTTTTATTTTTATAATGCTATTAATTCTCAACTATATTATTTTATTTCCAATCAACTAACAGTCATATGTATTTAATCTCCAACGGTTATTTTTTTTCACTTATTTCTCTTATTTTCAAGAAACTCATTTAATGACTTCCAACAGCTATTTTTTTCCTATATATAAAACCAAATTTTTTTTTCAATGTATAATATCGACTTTTGAATTCTTCTTTTCTTATTTGCTCTTTTTTTTTTAAAATTTAATTTTTCTTCAAAGAATATACAAGAAATCTGTTCTTTTATTATTTTCATAAAGTCAGAGTCGGCCCTTGGGTGAAACCACCCAAACAAGGGCTTTAGGCTCCCAATTTGGGGAGGCCCCAAATTTAGAAAAGATTTATAATTTTATAATAATTATAATATAATTAATTATATTAAAAATATATAAAAATTAAAAAATATATAAAAGTAAAAAATAATTGATAAAATTATTTGTTCTCTCACTTTTTTAATTATGTGCCTAATAAATCTCAATTTTTTATCATTTTCTTATTTCTAGAATGCTATTAATTCTCAACTATATTATCTTATTTCCAATCAACTAATGGTCATATGTATTTAATCTCCAACAGCTATTTTTTTTCTCACTTATTTCTCTTATTTTCAATAAACTCATTTAATGATTTCCAACAGCTATTTTTTTCCTATATATAAAACCAATTATTTTTTTTCAATGTATAATATCTACTTTTGAATTCTTCTTTTCTCATTTGCTCTTTCTTCCTTTAATTTCAATTTTTCTCCAAAGAATATACAAGAAATTTGTTCTTTTATTATTTTCATAAAGTCATTAGCCTCATTTGCAGTTTGCAATAAGCATTCAACAATTAGNTCATAAGCCTCGTTTGCGGTTTGCAATAAGCATTCAGCAATTAGGTACTATTGTTCTAAACTTGATTATAAAAGTTTAATTAAAAATTTTGCATCTCAAAAAGCTAGAAGAATAAAATTTTAATAATTTTTTTAAATTCAATTAGAAAAAAAAGCCTCATTTGAATATTTTGCTTTAGGTCTTTGAACTTATTAGGTCGCCTCTACATAAAGTCATGAGCCTCATTTGCGGTTTGCAATAAGTATTCAATAATTAGGTACTATTGTTCTAAACTTGATTATAAAAGTTTAATTAAAAATTTTGCATCTCAAAAGCTAGAAGAACTAAAAATTTTAATAATTTTTTTTAATTTCAATAGAAAAAAGCCTCATTTGAATATTTCGCTTTAGGCTTTTGAACTTATTAGGCCGCCTCTAAACTCAAAAAAATTCTCAAAGCCACTTATTTGTTCTTTAGAAAGTGAATCCAACAATAATGAGAAAAATCATCAATAAACAGGATATAGTACCTACTTCCACTAATTGAAGGATTTTTCATAGGGCCACTCAAATCAGTATGAACTAGCTCTAACTTATGTGTGGCTTTCCATCCGCTCTCCTTGGGAAAAAAGCTTCTTGGTTTGTTTTCCATTGACAAGGTTTACATAGCTTCTCCGACAATGTCAGGCAGACCTAACACAAGCTCCTTTGAAGCCATTGTTGACAATGAATTATAATTCACATGTCCAACACGTTTATGCCACATTTCTGATGAATCATACTCACTATAGAGAGCTAGTTGTTTGCTTTTCAACATATCCACAGCATAGCACTTGTTTCTTATGCTCACTATCAGTAACTCAACACCAATAAGATCAAATATTATGCACTACTTATTTTTGAATAGTAGAGCATAACCACTGTCATCTAATTGACCTACACTAAACAGATTTTGATTAGCTTCAAGCACATAATGCACTTCATGAATAAATTTCATACCAGCAACAGTTTTAACTCCTACAGTGCCTACCCCATGTATTCAATGTAAAGACCATTTCCAATTTTTACACGATCCCTATAACTCTCATCAAGCTTAGTAAAAAGATTGGCATTACCTGTCAAGTGGTTTGAGCAACCACTATCAATCAACCAAGTACATTTATCAGCAACATTTTCATTTGTTTTAGCCATAAACAATACCTCCTCAGATTCATTAACCTCTTCTGCCACTGTAGCCTTACCTTCAACTTCTTGTTTATTGGCTTTGCACACCTTCTCCACATGTCCAAGTTGATTACAGGCTCGACACTTCACATTAAGCCTGTACCAACAATACTTTGGAGTGTGATTGGGCTTCTTAGAATAAGTGCAAGGGGGATATTTATCTTGATTCTTTCATTGCTTTGCAGTACCAGATTTAGTGCCTTTGGTACTATTCTTCTTCGAGTTATCAACTTTGACCCTTAAGCCCTTAATTTTAGCAACTAAGGCATTTTCAACAGAGTCCTCATACTTGAGAGCCTTTCTTTACTCAAAAGCTAATAGAGTAGAGATTAACTCTTTCACAAAAATTTTAGTCAAATCCTTTGAACCTTCAAGTGAAGGCACTTTTAATTCAAACTTATCTGACATACTCACCAAAATCTTGTTAACTATCCTTTGATTAGTGACATCTTGTCCCAGCATCTTGAGCTAATTCACCAGTTTGAACATCGTATCTGTACACTCTTGAATGCTATCATCTTCCTTCATCTTCATCACCTCAAACTGTCTTGATAGATTTATAATCTGTATAACCTTTGTTCTGTCATTGCCTTGATATTCTTCACTAATACTGTCCCACACTTGCGTAGGATCCTCTAAATGCATAATCTTCTTAAAGATTGACTTTGACACAGAAGACTGAAAGCTAATTAAAGCCTTGTACCTCTTTGCAACTTCCTCCGAGTGCTGGTTAATCTGAGTAAGGGTTGGATTCGCATGCCTTTGAATAAGCATCTTACCAGATTCCACCACATCCCACAAGTCAAACGCCTGGAGATATGACCTCTAATCACTACCCAAAAGGCATAATTAATGCCAATGAACACAAGAGGTGTAGCTGCATCGAATCCAGCTGTAGCCATGTTAAAATCGGAGATGCTATGATCAAAAACAGCGTGTTACATGTCTCTTGAGATAAAACGCTTTGATACCATGAAAGAAAACTAAGAACTTAGTTATTCTTCCTGAAAATAGAGGCTAAGAAAGATAAAGAAGAAAACAGAGCACAGGCTGAAGAAAAAAGGAACTTCATTAATCAGAGGAAAAATCAACTGCAATAATTACAAAATTTATATATATACTCAAATCTTTTTCACACTCCCTAAGATGTAGCCTTGAAAACATAAACCGATGCAAAGGAATGAAAAGGCACAGAAAAACAAGATGCAGTTTTCTGTGCACTAATGGCTACAACAACAAAAGAACAAGAAGGCCATTGGCTTTATAAAAAACAAAATCAAAATGACGCTCATATAAAGCGTTTAGAAGAAACAAAATAAGATGTTGAATAAACGACAGTCTATTAAGTCGTTTAAACAACTTGCACGCTAAACATAAAACAACACAAACATTTACAGTATTGCAAACTGTAAATACTTAACGAACAACTATACGACACCGTTCAGCATTGGTTTGAATCCTTCTTCAACCTTCCAGCCTTCAGTTGCTTCCCGCTTCCATCTGAGGCTAGATTTCCATATTTGAAGGTAACTCTTTTAACAACTCTACTCTCTCAATCTCAAATTATAAATTACCAGAATTGCTACATTGTTTTGGTACATATAACAGAGTTTGGGATAGAGTAATATCAGAAATATGCAACCCCATGTGAAAATAAGCTACTACGCTTTCTTCAAGGTGTTTCTTGCTTGAGTTTTTATCATAAAGAAAGTCCTTTTCAAGCAGTGTTTTCAGTGGAAAGCAGGAGTGGAGCAGTGAGGATGCCAACTAAAATATGTACTTCTTTTTGAGTTAAATCTCTGCTTGGAAAAAGACTTGATCTGTTTTTCTCGATAAAAAGAAAAAGATTAGCACAATTGCATTATAAAATTTAAGGCATCGTTAACTTGGCTTGTGGTTTACAAGATTCCACCAATTCATTTATGCTTACGTCAATGGGTTTTACATCAGCTAGCTTAGCTGCACCAGAATCCATCACCATAGCAGCTCCATCGTTAGACTCAAAATACTATGTACGTAGCCTTTTTCCCCTCATTCATCAGCATCAAATCTGCTAAAATGGGATAAGGTTGCTAATGCAAAATCCCACTCCACAGACTCCAAAAGTTTATTCTTGGAAAGAGCATTTGGAAACGATATGCAAATCATTAAGTAAATTTAGAAACGATGTGGACCAATATTTGCAGGAAAATAAGGTACAATTTATTAACAACAAATTAGCTAAACTGCTTCTTCTTTTTTTTCCTATTAGGAAGAGCATTTGCCTTGGAAGTTGGAATTGTTTATGTTTTCTTATTTATTCTGGTTTTTTTTCGATTTTTGAAAAGGAAATAATTAACTAAAGTGATGAAATTCTTGGCTGTCACTTCATGAGTGCAAAGATGTGCTTCAATTTCCTTGCATATATTAGGGAACATAGCAATAATTTGTGACACACAGTTGAATGCTACTAATGACAAACGGGAAGGCAACTCTTTCCAACCTACTACTGATTATATGTACAAAACAAACTTCATTTGTTGAAAGATGAACTACTGTTTTATAAGATACTACAACAACAAGTGCGTGGGGGAGGAGGAGGAGGAGGAGGAGGAGGAGGGGGAGGAACATACAGCGGTAGCTGACTAAGGTAGCGTTCTGGTAAACAGCTCGGATCTGGAAAAGCTAACACAGGCGCATCGTTACCCGTTACTTTGCCATGAGCATCAATCTCTGCATAATTTTCGATGGGATATTCAATTTTTTGTGGTTGTAAAGGAGGATCTGCCTGAAATATAGGCGCCTGCTTCTTGGGAAAAATACCTTGTGCAGTACTTGGCACAGGTAAATTGGTTTTTGTAGGAGGCGGCAGAGCTGAAGGAAGGTCCTTGGGAAAAATACCTTGTGCAGTACTTGGCACAGGTAAATTGGTTTTTGTAGGAGGCGGCAGAGCTGAAGGAAGGTCCTGCTGAGAATAGACGTTGGAACTTTTTTTATCAGTGGGAGGATGTTTGTCCTTTGAAGGATGCTGCTCTTCTGAAAGAACCCCATTTGGAGGCTGCTTTGTCTGGGGCTGATTGCTCTGAAGATGATCTCTTGAAAGATGAATTCCCGAAGGAACCTCATTTGGAGGCTGTCTAGGCTGGTAACGGTGGGAAGTTTGATTGCTTGGATGATGATCATTTTTTCCAGGATTTTGTTTCGAAGGGGGCTGGTTGGAACTTTGATCACTCAGAAGATGATGATTATCTTTTGTAGAATATCCTTGGGAAGGAATCCCATTTGAAGGCTCCAGGACGTGGTCCGAAGTTTGAAAACTTGGTGGATGGTAATTGCCTTTTGGAGGATTTTCTGGCAAAGGAAGACCCCGAACTGAGGGCGGCTGTTGCTGGGGCTGCAGATTGGACCTTTGATGATCCGGAACCCCATTTAAAGGCTGCAGTTGCTTGGTTTTGTCAGAAGCTTGACTACTTGATGGCTGAAAATCAATTTTTGGAGGATCTTGCCGTGGAGGTAGAACCGGGACTGAAGGCTGGGACTGCTGAGAAAAGGAAGGATATCCCCGTGAAAACTGTTGCTTTTTCTGGGCAGGATAGGAATAACTCTGAGAACTTTCCCGAGGAAGATTGTCTCCTGGAGAACCATCCTTTGCTGTAGCGCCTTGAAGAGAACTGCTCATCTCTTTCCTCATCTCCCTGGAAGAAGTAGTTAATTTCCTGTTTCTCTTTGCACTTGATTGATTTGGTTTGGCCTGGTTTCCTGGATATATATATATATATATATTGAAAATCGACCACAAAAAGAAAGCAAAGTTTTGCTGGCATGGTTTCTCGTGTTGGGTAAGTGGGGGGACTAATGGGTTTAAATATATCTCCAGCTTGACATAAACGCAGCTTCAACTTTTGAAATGCTTGAACATGGAATACACTCATTGCTTCAAGGAAAGCAGGAACAAAACCCCAGAGACTGTAAAATCAAAAGAATATTAAGTACATCTGATTAAAGACAAGGACAAGTTTTAATTAATTGTTAACATATAAATATTATTTACAGTGTCATTTTCCATGTGTAGTGAAACAGTGAGCAAGGCCAGTCAAATATCAAAAGTCTAATCTCCTTTTTCCTGGGAAATTGAGAGGTAAAATTAAAATATCTGATGAAGGGCATCTTTTTACATTAAAGCTATATGCTCTCTCAGCTTATGGTTATCAAGATTCCCTCTGCCAATTGTTCTTGTAAAAGCTTTGCTTCAATGGACTCCAATTCGAATACAACAGTCTTAACTCCCATTTCAAACTCCAATTTGCCCTCAAACCGTCCTGGAAAATGAATGTTAGTTTTCTTCCAAACTGTTTATTATTGAATATGAATATTCTGGGGTATAAATACACGTATTCATTAATCAAATCTAAAGATAACAAAATGCAACTTAATTCGAAATCTTGTTTTTAAAATAGTTGAATTCATATCCGATCAAACCCAAATTGATCAAAGAATCAAATACTTAAAATCTGAAAAAACTTAAATTTGAATCTAAAACCTATCCAACCCAAAACTGTAATAATAACTCAAACTTAATATTATTAATTCTATTTCTCCCAAACCCCATCTCACTAGCAAATAATCTCAGCTGTCGTTTTAAGGACCAGAATAAAGAGGTTAAGACATAAAAGTGAAATGCGTTCAGCTGACAAATCATTATCGTTGGAGAAACACGATCACTTTCAAGGCTGTTATGCATAATAAGAAACTGTGTTGGAGAATCTCTCTTCTGCCCAGTCTCTTTCACTCTTTAAACTTAAGCTACAATCCTTTCAACAAGAGCCAATGCTTCCACAGCAAATTGCATAGTTCCCAGAGATTTCCTCTGTGCATGTACACCATTGATGCAGCAGCCAGATGGACTTCTGCCCGGGGAGTACCACTTGGTCACATTTGCCTCTATATTCCCCACCCTAACAAGCTTTAATTGTGCACTTTATATATATATATATATATATATTCCTTTGTCATTGTAAATATATTTGATTGAGACTATTCAATCATTCCATACACATTAACATTTGATTTATTGATTAATACATAATCTTTCTACTTAAAAAGTAAAGTTCTAATCTCCCTTCCCCAACTAAAAAAAATCATTTCATGATGACAGGCAGTAAGGGTTCATTTATCCTCAATTAAATTTGTGTACCAATGCCTGCAAAAAGGATGAAAAACACAAGAAAATTCATCGAAAAAAGTTATTTTCAGTTTTTATTCCCTTTCTTCAGAACTAAACTAATTGCCATATTTTGGTTTCTAAGAGAACTAATAGCGCAATTGGAACTCAAAATTCTAAAGCATTCATATATCAAATATACTGACTAATTTTCCTTATTTCTTCTTCCTGAAGTACATCTATGTTAAGTCTTCACCAAGAAACAATGAAGCGATGTTTCAAAGAGAAACAGAAACAAATAAGGAACAAAAACTACAATGCTAGCTCAAGTGCTGCCCTCTGCCATCTCCTAACAAGCATTTCTGAGAGAATTTGAATTCTTTTGAATTAGTATATCATGGTATACAAATGTGATCTACTCTCTCTTAAGGTTACAAGCAACACCCTCAGCCCTCCGGCTGAACTTTGTCAGACTTGCTAGCCATTCTTCAAAATATTCCCACTCTTTTTACTGTCGTACATCAGACTGAGGATGGCAAAAATTTCCAATTAACTTTGCTTTCAAATACAATTAAGTCCGAATAACTTGGCTATGACGATGTCCGCGTCAGAAAATCATTAACAGCTAGACTAGCATCTCCATGGGCCACGGCATCTTCAGGTTCTGGCATGTAGAGACTTGAGGATGAAGCCTGCACATTATGAACATTCCATTCAGTCAGCAAGTAAAGCCAAACCTTTCTTCTGTATCTTGAGAAGGAGATAGGGCACGGGGGGAACAATCAGAAAAGTAAGAAAAGGGCAGGGGTTGGGAAAGGCAAACTCCCCATACGTTAAACAAATAGTATTTATTGATGGACCAAAAAGGGACAGAAGGATGAAATCCCAAAAGGTTCAACTGAAGTTAACTTGGACTGCACACATGAACAAATCTGCTCATGGCATGATGGAAAAAAATTTACAGGGATATCGATCCATCAAATTTTCTTTAAAACTCAGCATCTCGGGGAGGATACGATGGTTGCACCAAGACGGAACTTCGACAAGTTCACTTGGACTGCTCTCATGAAGAAATATGCTCATGACGTAAAGGGAAAAGGTTTTACAGAATTAACAACCTGAGGATCCAATGAGTGTACCAAGGTGGAATATTGCTTATTATCCAACAGTAATAAGATCAGATATGTTAATTATCAAGATGAGATTAAGAATACCTTAGCATCAAGCTGCATCTCTCCATTACTATCTGCAACAAGGCATGCACCATGTGCCTTCAACCAGTCAACACACTCCTCCAATCCATCTGAGTCTTTCTCATCACTTCCTTCATTTGTAGGCATACCGCTGCCAAAGCCCAGAACCTGAGCAATGTATGAAACAGGTACCTGAGGACGATAAGAACGAGACATACAGCCCACAGCCTTATATCGCATTTTCTCAACATAAAGATCTGCACAAAAGAACCAAAAAGACCAAAGAGCAAATAAAAGAAAAACCTTAGCACTCTTTTGATAGATGTAATTGGTAATAAGAATTGAGATCACCCTGTAGTATACACTTACCCATAAGGCAGGTGTTCAAGTTAGGTGCCATTTTGTATAATCTGAAGAACATAACATAATTTCCTGAAGTCACAGCTGCACGAACTGCAAGTGCATGTTGAACAGCTTTATCCTTCTTTGCTTCATCAGATAATCTTGAAACCAAACATGAGAGGGTATTTTTATGTCAATATTCATAGCATGATGTATAATTGACATAATTCAAGAAATCAAGGAAAAAAATCTAGCTTATAGATTGAAAATAGCAACACAACTAACCTTGACATTGATGATAATAGATCTCTGTTGTTATTCGAGTGCATGATAACACAAAGTAAATGGTAAGCAGAAAACTCCATATGGCACCCCTCAATTCCTTCACCATAAAGGATTTTCAGCTGTGATTGGCACTGGACTCCGTGGGAGGAAAAAGAAAAAAAAAAAAAGCGAACAAGATTAAAAATGTGAAATAGGAAAACTTAATCTCTTAATCTATCCCACTTTGTGTCGCAACATCTTTCGAGTGGTGAATTCTAAGCACCACTGGACATCGCATGGAACAGATCCAAAATAGACATCCAAAAAAAAGTGGGGAAAGAAAGAAAATATACAAATCCTTTTGGCACTCGCTTAGTTTACTACTTTCTGACAAAATAAACTTATGATGAACTTTTTACTCTGACCTTTGCAACAGAAACACAATTACAATGTTAAGCAAAACGTTCAAATAAAACCAACAACCGCTGAGAGTTAATTACCAATTGTGTTTTGATTAACATTTGTAGATCTACAGCTGAACATAAATTCTTGAGAGAAATAAAACTGTGCAAATACCAGTCTATCAAACTCTGTCACTCAGAATGCAACACTAGTTACAAAGCACTGAAATTCCATTAATTGTTTCTTTTACACCCTTTTCCTATTTCTAGGGAGGGAATCCTTTATGTTGGTGGTAGTCCAATATATTTCTCACCATATATAAATAACAGGCACCTTTGCCCTTATTTACTTTAGTAGACATCTTCACAAATTTCCACAACTTTATCAAGCTAACAACACCGAGACACTAAAAAATATGATCAACTATAGCAATTTTGGCTAGTATTAAACATTACTTAACTGACGACTAACAATGTTGCCAAAAGAAATAGAACTGAAATAAAACTAGCAAGACATGCTAATGTTTAATACAACAGTGATACACGCTAATCAGCAGTGTACATGAGTGTGTTTTATCTGCATTTTCTTAAAAGCACAATATGTCAATTTAGCTTGGCAAACAAGGCTAAGTGCCAGTTTGGTGGCAAACTATTGGCCAGATCTAATACATGACCAGCTGAAAGAAAAAGATAGCCATCATATGGGGAAAACAGAATCTAGTCTCATTAAGAAACCATGTGTGATACTTTACACATTTTAATAAAAGCAGGTAAACCAGCTATTCCAAACAAGAATTCATAACAAAATGTTATTAAATTACAAACCTGATTATACTCAGGCAGATCCCCAACTTCCAATGACAATCGAGCATGAGTTTCATAAACCTGTTTACAAGTGAAATAAAGCTTGAAAATCAGCATATTGTCCAGGAATTATTTATTATAGAAAAGAAAATCCTCATCACTATAAACATATCTTTTTCCCAGGGAGGCAGGGATATGCATCAGATATACCTTAACTGTTAGCTGGTTACGAATTCTTTGGACAGTTAAGTCCTGGCGAATAGACTTCAACTGATCACACTTATAAAGGTAGTTCTTTTGGGAATTTTGAACCATGAGCAGAGCTTTTTCCAGAACTTCTTCTGGTCTTACCTGTAAATCAAAGAAGACGGCCAATAATATGGGAGTGACATCATTTTTCTAAATATTTCAAAAGGCAGAATGCGCAGATTATGACAATGAAATGAAATATTGATAATTACAGTGGAGGGATCTGGTGCAGAAGTAAGACGCAAATAGCGTTTCTCGATTTCCTGGCATGTTCCTTTCACAGTTAGTGCATCCCAGTCAATGTCTTCAACAGCCCTGCTGCCACCATCTTCAAAGTTTTTGCTAAGCACCATGGCACTAGCCCTTCTAGCATATAGGTTTCCACTGCCAGCATTTTTGGCTTTAAAGTGATTAATTTGTGCTCGATTTCCTTGCACTTTTTCAAAACGCTTAGAACGATTTTCACGTCTCTTTCTTTCCTCCGGTGTATTAGCGAGTGCAATTGCACCAGAATAATATGCTGTTAAATTCTGTTCCTTATCACTATCACTTGATGCATCACCATTATCAGCAGCATTCCCATCAGCAAGACGCTGTCTCTTAACTGGCCTCTGGACAGTTTTACTTGCAGATTTCTGCTCCATCAGCGGAAATCTAATGCTATTCATAATATCAGTCTTGCCCTCAGAACTTGCACCTGCAGGCTGCAGAATAATTTATTCAACAAAAAAGCTGATTAGATTATTTGTGGCAGAAGTGCAACACCTTAAGAACCAATAATATCACTAAAACCCCATACTAAGAAAAGAATGTACCAACCCTAGCATAGTATTGCTATGAAAGAACAAAAGCAATGAAATTAGACACTACCTTTCTGTCCTTTTCATTAACGTGAACCCAGCTACTATACTTTGCTGCATAACTGTTGACAGGATCCAATTTGTCAAGTAATTTCTCCTCCGGTAAAGGCTCCCACCTGCTCTTGGATCGTTTAGTTGGACTCTTGTACTTTGGAATTGCAGAAACAGGGATTGGATTTTGTAAATTGCTGCTAGATGATAAAAAAGAAAGGAAGAGAGGGGTAAGGATGGAGGCAGAACAAATTATTACTAGAACCAAAATGAATGCCATGTATTTCCAGATACATGCAAGCCAGAAAATCAAGCATAGATAGGGAACTAGAATATATACTTCTTATCAACCATATCTGCATTAGGTATCGGAAAGAGAGGCTCGGCATCCCAGTCTCGTGTATGAAGTGTACCATCATTAGTTGCCTTGGTAATTATCTGAAAGGCAGTAGGAGGTGAAGGGAAAAGTCAATATGCATCCAGCAGAAAAATTTAAACCATACTGCAATGGAAAGCAGAACTATAGAAACAGAAAGATTAACTCAAATACTTCAAAATTTCCAGCAACTATAGCATATTTAACAAGCAGACACCAATTAATCTCAATAACTTTAAAGCTTAATCCTACTACATAACATTACTTTTCAACCCTCATAAAGAAACCTAATAGTATCAATGTAGAAACTTAGAAAGTTGTCAGATATCAGACATAAAGCTAAGTACATGAATTACTGATCTCAATCTTCCTTCCTAGAGGGCCCAATACCTTCTTTTAATTTCATATCAGAAGTAGTTAAAGAGAATGAGGGGTCAACAACACAAAATCAGCCTAGTAGCTGTTAGCCATCCAGGGCTCAGGTTAGCCCTCCCTCTGGCTATGAAGAAATGTAAACATACAATCTGTGCAGTGAATACAATTTAATTTTTCGGTTACACTGCTTGTCATTGCTGGCATATTAAGAAATCATTGATCCAAACTCTTAAAAGAGTACTTGATTACAATGGCATGAGAAAAAATTTAAATAAAAAGAAACAACTCAATTTGCACACAATTGTGAATAACCACTACCCAAGATTAAACCAAAAACTCACCTCCTTCATGACTGCCTGGCAAGCTGCCATTTGCTTTTCATCTTCACATTGACCCAATGCCCTTTCAACATAATTCTTTAATGATTTTGGGAACATACCAACCTGCAAGCAAACAAAGTGGCAATTAATTGTTGTAGCATAACCTGACACGTGTAAACCATAAAAGTCCTTTTTTTTTTTTTGGTGCTGGTGGTAGTGGGCAGGGGGAGGGAGGGCCTTAGAAGTAGACTATAAAGTTTAAATCAATGATTTTACAGCATTTCACACCAATTTCCAAGAGCAATTTGTGTCTAAATCATCATTATCCACCATGTTTATCCAAATATGCATTTTAATTCAGCACTGCATAATCCAGTAAGTTTAACATATCCGGTATTAGTAGTGAACATGGAAATGAAGATTGCAGCTCAAATGAATAACAGGACTTCCTCAAATAGAAGGTACGGGCAAATAACACATCAAATGTACCGAACACAGACAAATATGCATGCATATTCAATATTTTTTAAAACAACATAGGTTTTCAAACTTAATAATGTCTTGCAAACTACAAATTCCAATTACATGAGATAATTCTTTATTATGAAGCAACAATTTTGCACATCAAATGATAACATCCCATATTTATCTCCAGACACAGTGCAAAGCTAAACAACCCTAAGCATTATCCAGGCAAACACATTAACCATGACCAAACAAATCAGCACTCATGTAACAATTTCCTAGCCATCTATCACCATTTAATAGGCAAGTACAACGAAGAAAGTAAGACAACATCATTCACTTGCAGAATACTTGCATCCAACCTTTTTCCATGTACAGTGAACTACTTCCCTGCTGTCAAATCCTGTAACATTACAGCACTCAAGCACTTATAAAGAGCCCAACAAACAATTAATTTTTATAACAGACCATGCTGCTAATGGGTGATCCAATTGCAGAGCTTCAGGCAAACACAAAAATTCAGATTAGACAAGGTATATTTGTTTCAGGTACTAGTATGCAGATGTTCAACCTAGGGTCGCTGGAGGCAGCTTTCTTATTCGCCTCCTCATTTTTGAACAGAAAATCTTACAGGATAACCTATGGTGTTTATTCAGAAGAAACAAAAGTAGACAACTAAAACAGGAGGCTCACCTTGAGTACAGAATCAGCTGCATCATTAGGCAACACTTTCTCAATGGGTTTTGTCAGTGAAACACTGATATAAGCAGGTTTTGCTGTTGTATTATTGTTAGAGCCATCCTTGTCCATTTTTGGTAAACCCAATGGCAAATTAGAAGCAATCCTGGGGTTTGTTTGAATCTGCACTTTGCTTACCCTTCGTGTATCAACTGATTGAACAGTTTGCAAAGGCGGTTGGTAACTTTGAGATGACTGCTGAGCCACAGGATATTGTAAATTGAGACCTTGAGGGCAAGCAGTTTTCTGCTGTTCCTGAAAGTTATCATATGAAGGTTTTGAATCCAAAGCCTTCTGAAAATGTTGCTGTACAGGAGTAGGATGCTGATTTTGAAAACTTGAAGCCCCATGTTTCCAGTAACTATCATAACCACCAGTAACTGTTGCACCAGGCTGACCAAAACGAGCACAAAAAGATAAAAAAAAATTGAAATAAAAAGCACTAAAACTCAAATAACTGAAAAAGACATTAAGTTAAATGCAATAACCACAAAAGGAAACTACTTGGTTAAATACACAAACGAATCTGAAAAAAGATACTATTAACATAAACATTACAATCATAGCCATCAATCTTATGGCAATAAGAAGCACATAACCCCTACAATCTTCCTTGTCAATAATTCATGACGCATTATAATATGATAAGCACATAGATTTATCATTTTTCCCGGAAAGTGAAACATGAAATCTACCTTGCAATCTAGACATGCCAGATCATGTACTCCAGTCTTCCGTGGAGCATAAAAAGCATTCTTTCAGAGGCACCATATCATGAAAGATTCAATCAAAGCTTTAATAAAGAGCTACTATCATTAGGGAGCTTTCAATAAAATCGACTTATTATCACATCATACACACTAGGCTCACTTTGTTTACATTTTATATACAAATGCATTCCCCTCTAAGCAAAGCCTTAAAAAGGTTGTTAAGACTATCACGCATCACTCCATTTTGCTTAGAGAAAACAGAGGAGCTAAATGGTGGGGAAGTATGATACTACCATCCGGTAGGGTACCCAAGTGAAAAGAACAAGCAGTGATTTCTCTCCTCACAAGCCAACCCAATATAAGGTGCACCTTTTTAATGTGATTAGCAAGCAAATGGCAGTTGCATGCTTTTTCTTTCCTCACCCAATTCAAACAACCAAAAGGATTATAAGTTTTCTAGCAAATCGTTCTGTTTCCCTCCACAATTCTTCCCTTCCTAAATTCCACCCTTTTGACCAAACATAATGCAAAAGTTAAAACAAGCATTCCACCTCAAACAAATATTAGTTGTTACAACACTTGCATCCACATGCTCCCTATCTAACACAATGAACCTTCTCATTATTCTGGAAACAAAAAAATTACCTATATGAATAACTTGAACAAGATTCTTTAAATAAAACAGGTAGTGACATACTGGGAATATAGCCACAACTGTTATAGCAACACAAATCTTGAAATGACCATCAAAAGCCCTTGGCTGGCAGAAAAGAGATTTACTATCAAAACCTCTCATTGATCTTCCATTTAAAGAACTAAGGAATTTGAACTAATCATATATGTCATAAAAAGATCGCTTATTATATTGCCATACAATAGAAATCTAGGCCACTAAAACATCATCTAACAGAAAAACTCAAAAAAAAAAAATCTAGTAAGAGTTGGAGAAATCTGTTACAAAGATCCATCAAATCCCCTATTTCACTAATTCTTCAATAAAGAGATATAATGTCATTAGTACACTGTCTATATCTAAGAAAAAAGATTTAATGCCTTTGGACTTCTCAGATTTACAAGTAACAGCGGCCCTGAATTTACCACAGAAAGAGGAAATGTTGATCTAAGGGGCAGAGTTTGAAGCAAACTTAACACCATATGTCATGCATAGCATGCTCTAACTACTATCAGAAACAAAGAAAGTCTATATTCTGAATTCCAAAAATCCCTCATCTTACGAACAATGCAATCTTACCCATGAAAGGTCAACAAAACGCACCCCGACATTTTCACACAGCAGCCAAAATTCAATATCGAAATTTGAGAAGAATCAATGATATGAAATATAAATAACAGATCAGAAATCAAAGAAAGACAGATGAAACATAATGGGTTCATTGGATTGGAGATGCAGTCTAGGCAAGAAGAAATATCTCATTAAATCAGAAAATTGATCAATAATCACTCATATACACATTGTATTGCACCTACCATACAAAACCTCAATAGTCAATTCCAACTAAATAGAAACATAAAGCAAAATACATGCACAAGCACACTTCAAGAACTATCACCTTCAACCATAAAATTTTATCTAATGCTGCAAAAGGTCAAACATAACAAAAGAAAATAATGATGGAATGCATATTTTTAAGATTAGCAGATAGCACAAACAAGTCCTCATTATGTCTGCATTCAGCCAATCTTGCACTATGCATCCAACATAAACTCAAACCTGCAATGAAGGCGTTTGAGATGAGCTGGGCTCTGGCCTCCAAGATGGGGTAAAAGATGGGGGAGCTTGGCTGTTTGAAGTAGCGTATCCACCACTAACACCAGGAACCTGAGACACCTGAGTGGATTTACTAGCAATGGATAAATTTTCTGTTCCGGGGGCACAACTAACTTCCGTTGGATTGTAATAATCTGACCACTGCTTGTAATGCTGCTGATAATGCAATGAATTTGTAGCTGCATTACCAGAAGCATAAGCCCCAGTTGTATCTGGAGTGTAGCTCGAATATTGGTGAGTAGTATAATTTGAATAGTTGCCTTCATTCCACGTGGTTGTCTGATGACTGTAACCGCTACTCGGGTAACCTCCAGCTGTCTGATAATCACCAGGATTGTAGTAAGTGCTTGAATAACTTGCAGGCCCAGCATAAGACCCTGTATTCGGAAATGAGGAAAGAGGCTGATAAGGAGCACCTGTGTTTTGATATGCTCCTACTGGCTGAGAGTAAGAGGGGTTAGGTTGTTGCTGATAGCCATTATAGTAGCCTTGGTATCCTGTGCTTCCATATGAATAAGGATCAGTAGAATTTGAGTAGGAATTATGGCCACTATAGTCTGGTTGTGCATTTGTTGTTCCTAAGCTCGATGAAGTAGCAAGAGATGCTGCATTTGACCCATCCTGAACAGTTCTTGTGGATGGCTCTGTTTGCTGCACATGGTGGTAAGTGGAATTCGAAAAACTTCCATTTTCTACAGAGTGATTATCCACCCTGTACATATTCCACGATGCAGCTTCAGAACCAGCTGTTGAGGGAACATATGAAGATGTCTGCCCTTGACTTGCATTTACAGCATATCGACTCTGAGAAAAGAAACCAAAGTCAATGAATGACAAATGAATTGACCAAAATAACAGGATGCATGTTGATCAATCACTTGAAAGAAAATCAAATCTGATTAGTTATACAATATGCCATTACTTGGATGTTGTATTTACAAGAAAACTCAACCATCACTTCAAAACCTGTCCTTTTTCACCTTCTTCAAATAACCCATTGCAGTAAACTCAAACCCAATTCACAACAAGCACTCTTCACTTCAAAAATGCCTAAATCACGAAAACCTAACTAAACAACTTAGAAACTTCAAACCCAATTCATTTGAACAATGCCTTCAGTTTTTAATTTCAACACTTCACTTCCAAACTACCTAAAGTACTACAATTTAACTAAATAACTTAAAAACTTCCAACTCAATTCGTCACAAGCATTGCTTGAACCTTTGGCTTTCAATTTTGGCACTTTTTTAATCCAATTCTAAACTAATAAATTTCAAAGCAAGAAACATTCTTCACCAGAAAAATACCTAAAGCACTAAAATCTAACTACTCAACTCCGAATCTTCCAACTCGGTCATTCCTAGCATTGCCAAAACTTTTGATTTTCAATTTTGGCACTTTTTTAATCCAATTCATAACTAACCCGCTTCATAGCAAGCAACACTCTTCACCTCCAAAATGCCTAAAGAGCTAAAAACTAACTAAACAACTTAGGAGCTTCAAATCCAATTCGTTATATGCTATTACCTTAGGTTTTTAACTTCAAGGTTTCTTTAGTCCAACTCTAAACTAAACCCATCCCCGGAAAGCAATGCTCTTCACCAAAGTATTGCCTACAGCAGTAAAACCTAACTAAACATCATTGAAACTTCAAACCTAATTACAACTATTACCTTTAAACTGAGATCAGGGCACTTTCCTAATTCAATTCTAAAACTCAAACCCAATTCACAATAAGCAACACTCCTCACTTCCAAAATGCCTAAAGGGCTTAAAAGCTAACTAAACAACTTTGAAACTTCAAATCAAATTCATTTACCTTCGGTTTTAGACCCAATTCCAACACAACCCTTTATTCAAATCAACACTTTTAACCATTTTAACCATTGTTTCTCAAAGAAAATAAAAGAATAAAAAAGGGAATCACCTCAACAGAGTTCGGGTCCAGTGAAGCTAAAGTTTGTGTATTAGTAGCTTGATTCATCATTTCATCAGCATCCCTATATTTCACCAAAAAACAAAAGGAAACAACATATAATTAGCACCCAAGATAAAATAAAATAAAACCAATTCGATTTTATCAAATCAAACATTAAATTGCCCAAAAAAGTTGAAAATTTAGCATTGAAATAATTAAAAAAAACCCACCAAACCCTAATAAAATTAAAAGGAAACTGACCAACTTCTAACCTTCAAAAACTCCTCGAGATTGATGTTGAAAAGGGAAAAGCCCTTAACGTTATTTAGCAACAAAGAACCAAAATTTGAGATCAAAGGAGAAAACCCAGACAGCAAAATCAACCAAAAAAAAAAAGAAAAATTTATATGTGAAGTAATGGATTATAGGATTTTATCAAGAAAACAATAAAATAAAATAAAAATAGAGCAAGAGAATATAGAGAACAAAATTGAATATTTAAAAAAATAAAACGAAATCCCACGAGGGAAGGAAAGACAAGGGAGAAAGAGAATCGGAAGAAATTTACAGGAGAAAAATATGAAGAGAAAGACAATGGTGGGTGTTTATATAAGGTGGTCGTCGTTTACTCGCTTTAGGATCGTCGTTTTGCTTTGTTGTGGTTAAACTATTATTACTAGTGAAATTAGAAGTAATGAAATCCTTTTTAAGCTATACTATTAATATTAAAAGAAGAAAGTGTTCTTGAAAGAGAAGCAGAATTTATCTATGACTAGTTTTTTTAATAAGACATGACTTTAAATTATAATTTTATTTAAATTATTAAATAATGTTATTAACTAAATTAACGATTTTTCACTTGTAAAATCTAGTAATATAACTAACATAAAAAGTCGGTTATTTAGAAAGATTGTTTAAACCGTTACTTAATAAGTAATAAGGAAAGTTAATTAATATCTATTAACCTAACTGCAGATGATATTTGTAGAAAGTATTCTCGGATTTTAATTTTAATTGTTTATTAAGTGTTGTTGTTTATTTGTTTAAAATAATAATTTTGTGAATTTAAATATATATATATATATATAAATTACTATAAATTTTTTATTACTATTATTTTTTATTTTATAATGTTTTATTAAAAATAAAAATATTAATATATTTTTTAAAATAATAATTTTATATCTATTATGAAATCAAATGTTAATCATGTGGTAACTTTTATTTGAATTCAAACTTAATTCGGCTTCCATTTCCTATATGAATACACTATTATTGGACTTGTTCATGGCTTATAGCTGTCCATCCAAACCCACGAACACGGCCCGTTTCAAAGTGGGTTTGAGTTAGTAATATTAGTAATATCTCATTAAATAAATAATATCTGATATTTTTAATTTCTAAAACATACCTTAATAATATAAAATTTATTTTGTTACTTTAAAATAAAATTCAGTGTATACTAAACATATTTAATTTCTTAAGATTTAGATCTCATGTCACGAATTTATATTTTTAATTCAAAAAATAAATGTAAAAAGACTCTTACTGATATATCAAGATTGTTTAAAATTCATAATATTCTTAATATTCTATAACGTCCAATCATGCTATACAATAATTTTTCGATCTTCGTATATTTCATGAAAAATCTTACATATAACTTTATACAAATTCATATTTTCAATTCTAAATATATGTTAATCAAATTAACAAAACATTCTTATAAATTCGAGATTCATCTGATCGATTTGAGATCCGTGGCATTTATCCGATAACACTTTATTGATCCAGGCCAATGGACCTTATCTCATAATTTGAGTTGGAATTCAAAGCTTGAGCTCATTGAAATTGAATAGAATTTTCTTCCAATTCCAATTGTTATTTATCCAGTTTTTGCCTTTTTTTTTCAATTTAAGTCCATTATTTATACTTTATTTTACAAAATCCAGAAAAATCAAATTGCCCGGAAAGCTTATGCCTGGAGGCCCTGGAGAAAATTTTAACATCAAACCTTATAAAACCCATGCCATTGCCTCATGTTTCCCAGCTTCAAATACTGTAAATTTCCCAAAACTGTGTGGAGGAAAAATAAACCAAAGAGGGGATGATAAAACCCTGGAAAAGCACTACACACAACACACCAACATCCCAAACAGAGTCACTGCTTCCTTCCAAATACTACTAATCAACTTCTACCAAGTCTTTTTTCTTTTCTAAAGTATTTCTTTTACCAGAAGTATAGAGGACATTTAAGAAGAATCAAGACCCCATCACTTTCAACCGATAGATTCAAGGATATGGGGACAAGCGAAGGAATAAGACCCATACATTGCAATATTCAACAATTATTCTATTCATCAGCATACCGAACAAGACCTTATCCCCATCCACATAATAGATGAAAGCAATCATATGACCCATTCATTCAAAGCAAAAAAGGAAAATATTTTCACTGCAGAAGCCACCACAATGTGAATATGAATGTAAAATCTCAGTTGATTGATGAAGCTGATCCATATCTCACAGTAAGAGGGCAAAGTTAATAAATATTTCAGAATTGGCTTCTTCTGGAACAACAGATTAACTTGTATTCACAGAATACCTTGTTGCTTTGTGTCAAAAACCCAGGTCAGATCTGTAATTCCAATCCGATAAAACTTTGATCCTTTAATTGAGAAGAAATAAAAGTCAAAGCACCAGTAAAGGCAGCAAAATGCAGGCATTTCTGCTCTGCCTCTCTTTGATTTCCTTTAATTTAGATTTTTCAATTTTCATGGCGATGTCCAACTGTCCTCTCGAAAAAGCTTGAAAACAATGTCACTGTACAGAGATGACATTTGTAAACAGAGCATCTATGACTGAGGACCACATGAAGGCATGGCCATTTTGCAATTAAAGTGATGATCAGCTGGGTAGCATGCAGAAAAGTGAATTTATTCATCTAGTAATAGATAGTCTGATCATAACCTTTGTTTTCTTCCATTCTTCAAAACCCAAATACTCACCTTTTCTCAGCTGAAGGAAGGTCTGCCCAAAGGAATAGCCAGCAAATATCAAGTTAGGGTACAGAAAAAGATTTTAAGTCTGTCTGATCTCATGAAAACCTGCCAAACAGAAGAGCATCTTGAGCTGTTCTCCAGGCAAAATACCAGATACATTTACTGCACCAAAAATTACCATAACTGACTCTACTAGCTGCTGCTTCAATATCTTACCTTACATACTACACAAGGGATCATTGCATATGCAGAAATTAGTCAAAAATGGTAAACACAATGTCCCTAATCAGGCAGAAAATAGAAACAACAGATTCAGCCCTGCTGCTCCAATAACTTACACCATTAACAGTGACTAATGGCATATACAGACAAATCTACTCAAAATCGCTTTCTCTTCACTCGTGACATATCATCAAATCCATCATCATGCCAAACCTGACCACCATGCCTAAAATTTCCCTCCTCCTCAATGTTTCTTGTCCTCCTAGGAGCATTCCCAGGTCGGTTTTTTAATCGCCTATCAAACTCCCTTTCCCTCAAAGTTCCTCTTTCATGCAACTCCGGATCATCTTCTGGACAGAATCTAAATGACCTAGGTCCACCCTCAGCATTAAGATGAAAATTCTCACTATCAGCACCACTATAAGGAGGCCTAAAAGGACGAACAGGTCCCCGTCTATCACCATACCTCCTCCTCTCATCAGCATTCCCATCAGTAGCAAGCTCATGAAACCTGCCAGATGGCATGGGCCCACCAAAGTAATCATCACCGTCGCTCCTTTCTCGAGGATCTACAAGATCCAACCGTCTACTGTTTCTAAGTAAAATCCGGCCAGATGGGCTCCTATTAGGGATGCCAGACCTTGGATGACCATGATCTCGCCCGGGATCCATATCCCTCAAATCATTAGATGGTCGGGACAAATATGGAGGAGATCCATGCCTTCTAAGAACCATTTCCCCAGCAAAACAAGGACGATCAGGTGATCTTATCCTATCCAACCTGTAAATAGGTGATCTTCGATGAGGTAATTCCAACGGCCCTCCAAATTCATCAGGTGATCTTCTCCTAGGAGAAGGCCATGGACCGGGAGAACGAGTTCGTGGTCTAGTCGGAGACTTTGAACGAATTCGAGGAAGACCCCTTCTCTGAACAGATGAAAAATCCCTGTTCCCCCTAACAAAAGGGCCATCTAATCCCTCAAATGAAGGTTGGGAACGAGTAAACATTGGGTCTGTATGGTCATCAGCAAAACCTCTCATATGCCTCAATCCAACTGATTCAGAGCCATCTTCACCAATGCATCTACTTGGACTTAGATTTCTTGGAACTCTGCGAACCATTGGAAGCCCCCGTGAAGCAGGTCCATCTCTTCCACCAGGAGACCGCCTCCTTGGGTGTACATGAGCGAAAATTGATGAATTATCACTCAAGATCTTTCTCCCACCTTGTCCAGGACCAAAATATGCACCATCTTGCCCATTATTATAGCTACTAAAGTCAAGATCTGCATCAGAAACAGCAGATGCATATTTATGTCTGACAACACGAAATTCTGTAGGGCCATTATAAAACTCTGAAGCAAAGTTACGTTCTGAATCCCGACCACCACGTAGGGTGTCTATCCAACTGGAAACCCTACCTCTTCCGCGCATAAAACTTATTCTAGGGTTCCTGGATGGCTGATCATGATGCCTCTCTCTTGAGAATCTATGGGAACCATCGCCATACACTTCATCTCTGAGGGTAAACATTGTTAGAAGAAGAAAAAATTATAACAGATATTTAATGAATCATCAAAAAAAAAATAAACAAACTAAAAAGAATGCAGGGTTCATAAATAACAATAATCACCTCCCTCGAGGATGAAACTTATCTCCTTCAAGGGCAACATCAAGCAATCTTTCTCTTCCACCTCGTGACTGCATTGTCCTGCCTGAAATAGATCTTGTCCTACCAGGAGATGACTGATTTAAAGCTCGAGATAAGTTTATAATCCGACTCCTATTACCTGCACTGCTGACATCCTTACCTGCATCATCACCACTTAAAAATGCTTCTACCTTAGGTAGAACTGAATTGCTTTTTCCTTCTGACTCAGTTTTTTGAGCATTATCTGCACCTTGACCAATGGTCACTGAAGTTCCTTGGCTTGAATCAGAGGCTTGGATAGATGTTTGCTCTCGATCTTGCCCTTCTACAGCATCCTTCTTCTCTGATAAATCAAGTGGTTTTCTTGGCATGGCCTTATTTGGTATCTTTTTGTCAGTTGGACTGGAAGGCATCTCAACAGCTGATGATTCTTGCA
The DNA here is from genome assembly GCF_000208745.1 of Theobroma cacao. NCBI lineage: Eukaryota > Viridiplantae > Streptophyta > Magnoliopsida > Malvales > Malvaceae > Theobroma > Theobroma cacao. Next base: position 3,283,038 of record NC_030859.1, read on the forward strand.
AACAGGCCTCTTTATCAGCTTCTGTATTGGAATCCTTATTTACAGATGTGTCAATGCATTCATTAGTACTATCATTACTTGTTTTACCAGCATCTTCTCCACAAGTTTCTTTTCCGCTGACAGAGGATGAAGATGGTTTGTTATCACCAACAAACCATACAGAATCTGAGTTTTTATAACCAGTATCACCATTATTTCCATTTCCAGCCTCTTGTCCCTCACATACTGGAGCCTCTATCTCAGTATTCTCTACAGTTTCCCTGACTTCACCATCTTCAAAGTCATCTTCTGCTCTACCATCATGTTCCATATCCATAGCTGGAGCTAAATCACGATTGCCATCTGACTCATAACCAGAGCCATATGAATCTTCTAGAATATCACCTGATAAATTAATTTTTTCCTCATCACTTACAGAACCCTCAACCGTTCCCCGTGATTCAGATGGTTGTACAGCCATGAATTTCAGTCTGCAATTATCAGGATCTTCAACACTCTTATTTTCAGAAGTAGAGTTATCTATTTTACCAGAAATGTTTGATTCATTATCATCATGACCCACAGAAGAAATCATTTTAGAAGCAACCTGGCCCTCCCCACTAGACTCAGTTTCTTTGGCTTGAATAAAATGTTCCACATGATTCGACGCATCACCATGTAATGACAAATCAGTAGAAGTAGGTACTGTTGTGTTATTCAGAGGATGTAGTATCTGCTCATCTGATTGGTTCAATGATCCCTCCATTCTCTTTGATGTTTCCTGGTTATCCTCGTGAACTGGTTCAGGTTTTACAGACCGAGCATCAGCTAATTTTAAGGTTGAAGATTTTGAGCTTTCTGAACTGCTCCTATCAACTAATTCATGCTTCATCGGTACAATATTTAACAAGCCCTTAGGATCAGCTTTAACTGCAGCAGAATTAGTTTTGATGCTCTCATCAAGTGGTTCTGATTTTACAGGCTTAAAGTTAGACACAGTCAGATTGCTGACAGGCACTGATTCTGCAGGTAAGTTGATATTTGCCGTGACTTCGCGCAAATCCTCTTTAGCTGATGTGCTGGAAGGTTTTTCATTGGAGTTCAAATGAAGATAAGGGGTAGTGAGGCCTAAACGAAGTGAATCCTCTGTGTTATACTGCTGACTAGATAGTGCGGATGACATTGCAATTTTGATTACCCTTTGCTGTTGTGTGGGCATACTGGTACCAGGCATCCCACCTGAGCAAAGTACTGGCTTTATAGCATCCATATGAGTTGTTTTTTGACTTGCACCATCATTACTGGCAGGACCTTCCCAAGCATCCATTGTAGTATTCAAATCCCAATTTGATCGGTCAGCAAGCATATTAGCACCAATACTATTAGGCTGGACATTGTTACTTCTAAGTTGAGTACTACATTCTCCTTTGCTTAAGGATAGATTCAAAGAAACAGGTTCTGCCTTTTCCTGCTTCAGACAATCACGCTCATTATTTCCACCAGCAATAGCTGAAACAAGATGTTCCCCTAAAGCTAATGACAATCCAGGGTTCCCAGAAACTGTAGGTAATTCTGATCTAAACTGTCCATCTACATTTTGCTGGCTATATACATCTTTCCCTATATTAAGGGTAAGAGAATCACCACCTACTAAGTCCAACTCAGATTTTGCTGACTTTCTCAGGATATTGTCAGACTCTCCAGTTGCCACAAGCTTCCCTTTGCTGTCAATATCAGCCAAAGACCTAGAGTTAACTGGAAAGCTTTGTTCTTCAAGTTTTACCCTAAGGAGGTTATTATTGCCCTGCACCATGCTACCATTTGTACCATCATAACTTCTCTTCTCTTTCTCAGGTACAGTTTTCTCACTTGCATCAGAAAAGCTAGAAACACTTGCTGCAATACTACTAGCATTTGACAAACTTGCTGCAACACTATTAGGCTTAGAAGTTTCCACAGTGCTACTAGCATTAGAGCCTGCTGAAACACTACTAGCATGAGAATTCGCTGCAACACAAGAAGCATTAGAACTCACTGCAACACTAACAGCATTAGAACTTGCTGCAACACAAGAAGTATTAGAACTAGCTGCAACACTAACAGCATTAGAACTCGCTGCAACACTGACAGCATTAGAACTTGCTGCAATACTACCAGCATTCACATTCAAACTAGTTGCAACACCACTAGCATCTGAACTCCCCGCAACACCACTAGTATTTGACCTTGCTGCTACGCCACTAGTGTTTGAACTCACTCCAACAACACTGATGTTTGAACTAGCTAAAACACCGCAGGTGTTTGAACTCGCTAAAACACTGCCAGTGTTTGAGCTCGCTGTGACAGTACTAGCATTTGAAATAGCTGAACCCTGAAGTGGACTAGAAAATCCTTTCTGCTCTGAATCATTTTCAGTTGGTAGTGAAGGTGAATCTTCAGTCTGCTGAGAAGATGTCCAGATTAAAGGAAACCTCCTTTTCTTTATTGGAATACCTGCACTATATTCACTAAACTGCCCAACACTGGGTTTAACCCCCGTCTGCCAACAGAGCATAAATTAATCAAAACTCAACAAAAACAAATTATAAACTTGCAACAGTTTCTCTAACCTTAGATGCTAGCAATTTAAAAAAGAATAATAAAGATAGACAAATAAAGATAGACACCTCTTCGTTTCCTGATACTGACATGATCCCAAATATTCGCCTAGCGTATTAGCCCTTCAGCTTTCCTCTTATCAGCTTTTATTTAAATTTAATTTCCACCAAAAGAATATTCTTTACAACCATTCCTGAAATCTGATCGAATTCAAAACGCAAAATTTCCAAATCAATTCAAATAAGTTAATTTCCGATTGTCTCCCTAAAAACCCAGCATGAAAACCAGTAAGAAGCACCTGCAAGCAAAAAGAAAAAGAAAAAAGGTTAATCTGTACAGCTAAAGAGAGGTTCACAAAATAATTAAATAGGTTCCACAAATAAATAAACTAGCACAAATCAATTAACCACGATTTTATGGGGATGTTATACATAAAAATAAATAAATAAACATGTAAACCAATTGGAATAAGAATTAAAAATCTAAAGCCAATCAAAACTTTAAAAACAAACAGATCATTCCTTGCACTGAATTAAATCAACACAAATTATCAGGAAAAAACAAGATAAATTCAATCTGAAGTTTCAACATAAAATTTTAAAAGAAATGAATCGGTTTCCAGGAAGATGTACCTGTAATCAAAATCAGACAATAACCGTTGACCGAATTACAACAACTATTAAAAATTTAAAAATAGGCCAAAAAACAAACAAAAAATAAAAGAAATCGGAGAAGAAAAAATTACCCGATCAAAATGACGAGAGAAAAGAAAACTGAAACTTCACAGAAATGATGAACAAGAAAGAACAGAGAATCTAATCAAGCCCGTTTCCTAGGGTTTGAGGGGTTCCTTTATTGCTGTACACTTCCATTATTATATAGACGAAATTTTTTATTATTTTATTATTTTTTTCTTTTAACTAATGATTCGATGGAGTCTTCATCAAGGGTCCGCAACACGATGTCCAATCCATGATTGCCACGTGTTGTATCTTTGGAAAATTTGACGCGATGTGGCTCCACCATAGTTCACCCACTTCCGTTTGTCGGCATTATTCATCCTCCTTTTTCATTTTTTATTTAAATTTTTTTCCATTTTTATATTTTTTTAGAATTATTCTTGACAATTTTATGCTGCCTTCACTAGATTTTATTCCAACTTAAAATTATTGGAAAGTAAAACAAATTTACAGTACATACAGATTTTGTTTCTTTTTTTATTTATATTAGATTTTATTTTTTTATTAAATTCAAAAAATATCATTTCATGAACGAAACCTTATTATAAAATAATTATATTTTATAAAAAAAATTCACAAATTGTCCTAATAATTCTTAATTAAAAGAAAAGAAAAAAACCCAAGAAAGGAATAGAATCCAATATTTCTTTTCACTTTTTAGTCTCTTTTTGGGGACTACTTTAATTATGGAAAAAAATTTTGAAATTAATGAAATTTTAGTAGGATTGACATGATACCCTTTTTTGCTATATAATAAAATAGGAACAAAAAAATAAATATTTACTATATAAATACAATGATATTCACAAATTATTTTTTAATTAAGCTATAAAATAAATGGTACTTGAGAAATTATTGAAAGGTTAGGTCCACTCGATGGGGATACCAAGTAGAGAGTAATTGAAAAGTTGAAATTTGGTAGAACAAAGCCAAAAAAAATTGTACCAAATTTTGACATTGACCCAAAATTGGTCCCCTACCTTTACATTAAATCCATTTGTCCACGAATTTAATTAGTAATACTATAAATAAATCTTGTTTTAATCAATTCAACATTTTATCTCCTTTTCCTTTATTTATATTATTTTATAAGAAAAGGAAAAAAAAGCTAAATGGGTTTAAAAAGAATAGTTTGAACAAGACATTCCATGTATGATTTCTGTATATATCTATTCAAATATATATATGTATATTATCTGTTTTATTTTTTTATACCATTTAATTTAACTCTATGATTCTTGTAAAAAAAAAATCAAGGACAAGACTCTTTCAACCCTTAAATTAAGCATTAATGGACAATTCCCCCGTCGTCTCATTAAAAATTTACACTCTAAATTTTTTATTATTCGAATCAAACAAATTAATTGATTTATTATGTTACAACTCTTAAATTAGAACGTAAATATTACCAACAAGAGTTATCAATACTTGAATTCGAAATATTTTATTTTCATTATTATCAAATTTAAAATTTTTTATTATCAAAATAATTGATTTTTTTGCTATAAAAATAAAAGTTTACTATAAAATAAAATGATATTCACAAATTAATTTATTTTGTCTTTTTTTCTAAAAACTATAAAAATTAATCCTAATTGAGAAACTAGGGGAAGGTTAGGACCTCTCCAGGAATAAGGAAGGAAACTTCAAGTGCAAGTACACAAACAGACAAATCCAAGAAAAGGACACTCTCCCATCTATATCATATTTAAAAGAAAGTTCACGAGGCATTTTTATTTTGCTTAATACTCTAAAAGATTAAGCTAATAGCATGTTTGGCACAGATAATAGCTTCTCATGTTTTCTCTTTACTTCCGTTTGGTAAGCAATGTTATAAGGAATAGTTATTATTTAGTATTAGTTATTTTTTAAAATGGGGTAAAACTCAAGTTTAACTAAACCTAAGTTCCTCAATGAGTTTTGCTATTTCATGGTTGGGGAATAAGTTTAAAATCTGATAAGATTAAAATACTCATTATAACTTATAAATATTACAATCCTAGATCTATAAATATTTATTTTTCTTCTCATTTTTTCTTATTTTTTTTCTCTCCTCTCACGTTCTTGCATCTCTCATTCTCTCTCTAACTTACACTCATCACTGGATATGATGATGGAGATGACAGCGACGGTTTCAATACTGAATATGATCATAAAGTGTTAATCCAGTACTTTTTGATAAGATTCAATCGAAGAGTCATCGAATTTGGGATCCATGGCCTGATCTAATCGTAAAAAGCACCGGATCTAGTGCTTCTCAACTAGATACTCACAATCAGATCTGGAGCTTCATGGTCAAATCTACTCGCAAGAAGCACCAAACTAGTGTCTTAGTCGCTAGATTCAACCACATGGTGCGCCAGATCAATGTTTCATTATACCAGTTATATTTTAGGTGGCCGGCCCATGGAGAAGAAGAAAGGAAAAAGAAAAAAAATAAAAAAATATTTATAAATTCTAAAATATTAATATTTTATATATAATTTAAATATTATTAATATCAATTTGATTAAAATATTAATATTTTAAAAATATTAATATTTTATTTATTAAATTATTAATATATTAAATTTTTAATGAGTATAAATAAAAAATAAAAAATTATACTAATATTTTAATAATAAATT